>NW_019946484.1:4450-8431 GCF_002910315.2 Salvelinus sp. IW2-2015 | reverse complement strand
AGAGGTAGATATGTATAGGGGTAAGGTGACTATATACAAGGTCAGTTCCAGTACCATATTAACAATGTACAGGGATACTGGAGTGATGGAAGTAGATATGTATAGGGGTCAGGTGACTATATACAGGGTCAGTACCATATTTACAATGTACAGGGATACTGGAGTAATGGAGGTAGATATGTATAGGGACCGGTGACAGGGATACTGGAGTGATGGAGGTGTATATGTATAGGGGTCAGGTGACTAGGCTTCAGGATATAAGATGAACAGAGCAGCAGCATCTTATATGATGATTGTATGTGAGTGGGTGGATGTGTGTGTTTAGAGTCAGTATAAATGTATGGGTATATGTGACTCGTTTCAGGAAACTAGACGTATGTCGCGTGTCACAACTTCACAGGAGATCCATTTTAACGTAAACTTAAAAAAAAAAACTGAATCTAAATGCTTTTTTTTTCTTCAGAAATGCCTTCTGGAACATGTGAACTTTCATGTGCCTTAATAACAAACTTGTATGTCATCTGTAAATACGAATAAAATTGTTAAATTACGAGCCTACTTGGTTAAGACACGAAAAAACAGAGCAACCTTCCCGCTAGCCATGATTGGCTGAGATAATGAGTGGGCTGGACATGCAGAGAGATGAGTTTGGATTGGTCTGCCATGTAGCATGATTCTGTCTATAACATGAGCTGGTCAGTATGTGTAGGTAATCCCTTCTAACGCAGCTTTTTATAAAGACATCACATAGTAGAGCTGTATAAGTGTTGCTCTCCACTTTCTGGAGGACCGAGTTTTGAAATCAGTGGAATTAGAGTATGATAGCTAAGGAGATGGAGAAAATGCTGACGTTTGATTGCAAATATGTAGACGGAGTCGAAAAAGAGAACACACAGAAGGCTGTTGTATAAAACAATTGTCACCGGATTACATCTTCAAACTAAGGGCAACCATGGCATCCGTTAGCTGGATGGCTAGCTAGCTAACGTTACATGTATAGTATATTCCAAATCAAATCAAATCAAATTTTATTTGTCACATACACATGGTTAGCAGATGTTAATGCGAGTGTAGCGAAATGCTTGTGCTTCTAGTTCCGACAATGCATATGAGTTAGGAAGGACGGCTGTATCTTTGTAGTGACTGGGTGTATTGATACACCATCCAAAGTGTAAATAACTTCACCATGCTCAAACGAATATTCAGTGTCTGTTTTTCTTTACTCATCTACCAATAGGTTCACTTCTTTGTGAGGCAATCTGTGTTTGAAATTCGTTGCACGACTGAGGCACCTTACATATTATTGAATGTGTGAATATCTCTGATGTGGGAGAGAGAGCGAGAGGTAAGAGAGAAAGACGTTAGAGGAAAGAGAGGAGGGAGAGAGAGAGCGAGAGGTAAAGAGAGAAAGACATAGGGTTAAGAGACTAAGAGAGGAGAGTTGAGAGCGAGAGGTAAAGAGAGAAAGACGTAGAGGTTAAAAGAGAGAGAGGGAGAGAGAGCGAGAGAGTTAAAAGATGAGAAGTGACCGATTATAGTATGTTGAAATTTGTGAGAGACACGGGAGTAATCACATGAGGAAGTCTGTGAGTGGAGGTTAGAAATGTTAGAGAAAGTGCATGAGAGGTGATAGAGCGGAAAGTAGGCTGAGTGGGTGCTTCTAGTATTGCGACAATGCCGTAATAACGGAGTTAAGAGACAAGGTGAGATGCTATACACATAGAACGAATATGCCAAAAATAGAACCTGACGTTAGTTAAGGTATAAACAGAACAAGAGTGTAAAAGGGGATAGAGAGAGGGGATGTAGCATAAAGATATAGAGATGAACTGGAGTGAGAGTGGTATAACAACGAGAGGAACAGACAATGGCAAGAAGCAGGGATAGATTAGGTGAGGATAAATAGGAGAGAGAGAGTGTCAGTCTATACATATCGGAAGATGAGTAATGTAGGGTATGGTAAACATAAAGTGGGAGGCGAGCATAGTTAATAAAGTGGCTAGTGGATACATGTATTAACATAAGATGGCAAGAAGCATGCAGTGGATGATATACAGTACAGATATATGCATATACAAGTGGAGGAGAACAAGTATTTGAGGTACACGTTCGGATTTTGCACGTTTTCCTACTTACAAAGCATGTAGAAGGGTCTGTCATTTTTATCATAGGTACACTTCAACTGTGAGAGACGGAATCTAAAACAAAAATCCAGAAAATCAATTGTTGATTTTTAAGTAATTCATTTGCATTTTATTGCATGACATAAGTATTTGATCACCTACCAACAGTAAGAATTCCGGCTCTCACAGACCTGTTAGTTTTTCTTTAAAGAACCCTCCTGTTCTCCACTCACTATACCTGTATAACTGCACCTGTTTGAACTCGTTACCTGTATAAAAGACCCTGTCCACACACTCAATCAAACAGACTCCAACCTCTCCACAATGGCCAAGACCAGAGAACTGTGTAAGGACATAGGGATAAAATTGTAGACCTGCACAAGGCTGGGATGGGTTCTACAGGACAATAGGCAAGCAGCTTTGGTGAGAAGGCACCACAACTGTTGGCGCAATTTATAGAAATAGAAGAAATAGAAGAAGTTCAAGATGATGGTCAATCACCCTCGGTCTGGGGGCTCATGCAAGTCTCACCTCGTGGGGCGCATCAATGATCATGAGGAAGGTGAGGGATCAGCCCGAACTACACGGCAGGACCTGGTCAATGACTGAAGAAGAGCTGGGCCAAAGTCTCAAAGAAAACCATTAGTAACACACTACGCCGTCATGGATTAAAATCCTGCAGCGCACACAAGGTCCCCTGCTCAAGCAGGCGCATGTCCAGGCCCGTCTGAAGTTTGCCAATGACCATCTGGATGATCCAGAGGAGAGATGGGGAAGGTCATGTGGTCTGAATGATTCAAAAATAGAGCTTTTGGTCTAAACTCCACTCGCCGTGTTTGGAGGAAGAAGAAGGATGAGTACAACCCCAAGAACACCATCCCAACGGTGAAGCATGGAGGTGGAAAACATCATTCTTTGGGGATGCTTTTCTGCAAAGGGGACAGGACGACTGCACCGTATTGAGGGGAGGATGGATGGGGCCATGTATTGCGAGATTTAGCCAACAACCTCCTTCCTCATAAGAGCATTGATGATGGGTCGTGGCTGGGTCTTCCAGCATGACAATGACCCGAAACACACAGCCAGGGCAACTAAGGAGTGGCTCCGTAAGAAGTATATCTCAAGGTCCTGGAGTGGGCCTAGCCAGTCTCCAGACCTGAACCAATAGAAAATCTTTGGAGGGAGCTGAAAGTCCGTATTGCCCAGCGACAGCCCGAAACCTGAAGGATCTGGAAGAAGGTCTGTATGGAGGAGTGGGCCAAAAATCCCTGCTGCAGTGTGTGCAAACCTGGTCAAGAACTACAGGAAACGTATGATCTCTGTAATTGCAAACAAAGGATTCTGTACCAAATATTAAGTTCTGCTTTTCTGATGTATCAAATACTTATGTCATGCAATAAAATGCTAATTAATTACTTATAAATCATACAATGTGATTTTCTGGATTTTTGTTTTAGATTCTTCTCTCACAGTTGAAGTGTACCTATGATAAAAATTCAGACTCTACATGCTTTGTAAGTAGGAAAATCGGCAAAATCGGCAGTGTATCAAATACTTGTTCTCCCACTGTACATATGAGATGAGTAATGTAGGGTATGTAAACATTATATTAAGTGGCATTGTTTAAAGTGGCTAGTGATCATTTTTACATAATTTCCATCAATTCCCATTATTAAAGTGGCTGGAGTTGAGTCATTATGTTGGCAGCGGCCACTAAATGTTAGTGGTGGCTGTTTAAAGAGTCTGATGGCCTTGAGATAGAAGCTGTTTTTCAGTCTCTCGGTCCCTGCTTTGATGCACCTGTACTGACCTCGCCTTCTGGATGATAGCCGGGTGAACAGGCAGTGGCTCGGGTGGT
>NW_019946484.1:0-4425 GCF_002910315.2 Salvelinus sp. IW2-2015 | reverse complement strand
GGGTGGTTGTTGTCCTTGATGATCTTTATGGCCTTCCTGTGACATCGGGTGGTGTAGGTGTCCTGGAGGGCAGGTAGTTTGCCCCCGGTGATGCGTTCTGCAGACCTCACTACCCTCTGGAGAGCCTTACGGTTGTGGGCGGAGCAGTTGCCGTACCAGGCGGTGATACAGRCCGACAGGATGCTCTCGATTGTGCATCTGTAGAAGTTTGTGAGTGGTTTTGGTGACAAGCCAAATCTCAGAGCCATTTGCATTGCTAGTTATAGCCTAATGTTAGCTAGACAACATTGACCCTGGTTGGTTAGCTACCTGCAGATTCATCCAGGGTGGTAATTTTATGAGTTGGGTTTATGGTTCGTTGTCTAACTAGCTTGCTACATGTCTAAACAAAAGACTCCACTACGGAAGTAACTATTTCAACAGAATGTTTATGATATCTACTCCAATTTCAGAGCACTCTCGTTTGAGTGTGCCAGAGCACAGAATAACTGATGAATTTACAAACCCGCAACACCCTTTGAATATGGCCGGTGTCAGTAAACATTGGCAGAAAATAGTAATTCAATGGTTGCCAGCAGCACAGTTGCAGTCACCAACGTTCTGGATAACATGAAAACAGCCTGACCAGCTCTGCTAGGCTGAGTAAAATGGTCAGTGAGCTGTTCTCTCATTTGTGTCTGGAAGTAGCTATCACGCTAGCCAACGTTAGCCAGTTAGTTTGGGTGTTTGACTGCTGTTGTCAGGTCAGAACGCTGGGATCAACCCTACTCCTCGGCCAGAGCGTCCAGTGTGCTCTCTGAACGCTCCGACAGCAAAACGCTCTTAATTTACGAACAGACAATCTGACAACGCTCTGAGTTTACAAACGCCCAGATCACACTCTGGCACTCCAGACTAAATTTACAAGCACACCCATTGTATAAACCAGCCTTTAGTCTTGAAACCCTTGGTTGTTAAGTTCATAGCCTCACATGTGAATCCTTAAAGAGATGGGTGGAGCTAAAGCTTAAGATGGTGTGAACGATGCTGAATGGGTTTAGACAAAGAAGAGTTCTCCAGTAGGCATCAAAACATTCAAGGGCCATTTTCTCAAAAGTGAGGTTACAAGTTTATTAACATTCAAAGCAGAATTATTTCCCCATTGTTCCTCAACTGTAGTGTATGATATACAGTACCATTTTCTGGCTCTTTTTTTTTTGGCTACTTTTATCTCATGTAAAAAACACCATTTATAATTTTGCTACATAAGACTGAATCGAGCCGGTCGGTCACATATTATGTGTGTGTGAGCAAATTATGTGTTTCTGTGTGTGTTGGAGTGTCAGTGTGTGTGTGCAGGGCCCTGTGAGTGTGCATAAAAAAGCAAAAATCAACAACAGTGGGTGTTTCTCAATGTGCATACTACCATGCTCCATACTCTCGTGCTCCAAGTTCATTCTCCGAGGACGTTCTCTTGAGTACGTTCTTGTGAGGACGAGAGTGTGGTGAGGACGAGAGTATGGCGAACACATAAAACATTACATTTGAGAAGAACCGCACACTCCTGTGCTACTGCACTCCTGTGACCAATACAGACAAAACAAGATAACTACATGAAGCAAAAGTAAGCTTGTAACTTTATAATTATCAACTGTGAATCGTATAGCTAGCCAGCTAGTACATGTAAAAAAAAATGACTTAAAACTAATGTTGTTATTAAAGGTAGAGGGCCAACGTTAGCTACTGGCCTCAGAATGGCCCTGAGTTCTGGCCTCAGAATGGCCCTGAGTTCTGGCCTCAGAATGGCCCTGATTTCTGGCCTCAGAATGGCCCTGAGTTTTGGCCTCAGAATGGCCCTGAGTTCTGGCCTCAGAATGGCCCTGAGTTCTGGCCTCAGAATGGCCCTGAGTTCTGGCCTCAGAATGGCCCTGAGTTCTGGTCCTCAGAATGGGCCCTGAGTTCTGGCCTCAGCATGGCCCACCCACTTACTCCATTCTAGAAAGGTTAAATACAAAATAAATTAAAAACTTTGACTTAAGACTCCATACTGCGACAGTTCGTGCTCCAATTTGCATGCTTCAGGTGCAAGGCAGCTTTGCATATTAGAAATAGAGGTTCAAAGGTGTGCATTTCTGGGTGAAGGGATACAATAATATGTCATAATAATATCTACTATATCTATTACTGTATGGGCCACCATTAATTCATGTCAAACCATTAAGTGGTTGAAAACTGATTTCTGGTAGAAGCCTTCCATTCGCACACCGTGCTTTTAACGCGGTCAACACGGTTGCGCAACGCACGCACCGCGGCGCGCTGCCACGCACGACTGACCGCACACGGCAAACGCCACAACGGCCACGCACACACCACACACATTAATCACACAGGGCTGTACACACACCTCAGACACAGTTGTACTGAGCACGTGTGGCATATACATTATACACCACAACGCACACACGACACATGATGTCTTAACGCCATTAGAATGGGAATGGCGATCGCTCAGACACATTTTTCAGGAAGTCTGGATGGGTTGACAAGGAATAATGATGTAATTCCCTCAGGTCTGAGAGTAGACGTCCATTAACCCCATTTGTTACTTCCAAATTTAAGAAACCAAAATCAATTACTCGCACAGGAAAAGGAACTACAAATAAACACCAACCAAACAACACAGAGTGGTTTTTAACATGGGATCTTAAAGGTCTACTGAGTACTGGCCAAGCAAATCAGCTGGGTCTTAACAAGATCCCACTATGGAAATGGACCTGCAGCTAGGTCACCGTGATACAAGTCAGTATTCGGACGTCATCCATGTCTGAGGAGTCTGGGCGACGACGTGGAAAACCGTCCACTAGGGGGGACACGTGGTCGCTGGGAGAGACGACGTGGAAACCGGCCTAGGGGGAACACGTGGATGCTGGGAGAGCGAACGTGGAACCGCCACTAGGGGGGACACAGTGATCGCTGGGAGAGAGATGGAAAGCACTAGGGGGGAACAGTGATCGTGGGAGAGACGACGTGGAAAGGCCACTAGGGGGACACAGTGATCGGGGAGAGACGAGTGGAAACGGCCCATAGGGGGGAACCAGTGATCGTGGAGAGACGAGTGGAAACGGCCACTAGGGGGAACAACGCGAGTAGGATCGCTGGGAGAGACGACGTGGGAAACCGGCGACTAGGGGGGACACAGTGATCGCTGGGAGAAAGTTGTTGTTGAAATGTTTTGTTTTTAGCATCTATAACAATCCCTTAACCATTTAAAGTTAATGCCTAAACTTAAACCTTAAGACACTTAGAAATGTGAAGTTTGGCATCCCACTTCAAAAAATGGATGAAACATGGATGAACGTCTAATTCTGACTTGAGATGTGAGGGCTATTTTGGACTGGAGCTAGTGGTGAATTGAGACAACTGGACATGGAGCTAGTTTGTGAATAGTGAGACACCTGGACCTGGAGCTAGTGGTGATATCTGGAGACACCACTGGACATTGGAGCTAGTGGTGAATAATGAGCACCTGGACATGGAGCTAGTGGTGAATACTAGACACTAGACATGGAGCGGGTGGTGAATACTGAGACACCCACTGGACCTGGAGCTAGTGGTGAATACTTTGCGACACCTAGACATGGAGCTAGGTGGTGAATACTGAGACACTGGACATGGAGCTAGTGGTGAATACTGAGACACTGGGACCTGAGCTAGTTGGTGAATACTGAAGACACGCACTGGACTGGAGCTAGTGGGTGATACTGAGACACCTGGGACATGGAGCTAGTGGTGATACTGAGACACTAGACATCGGAGCTAGTGGTGAAATATGAGACACCCACTGGACTGGAGCTAGTGGGTGAATACTGAGTCACCCACTGGACCATGGAGCCTAGTGGTGAAATACTGAGACACCGCACTGGAACATGGGAAGGCCTTAGTGGTGAATACTGAGAAAGCACCCACTGGACATGGAGGCTAGTGGTGAATACTGAGAACCACCACTGGACCTGGAGTAGTGGTGGATACTGAGACAGCCTGGAATGGAGCTAGTGTGAATACTGAGACACCTAGACCTGGAGCTAAGTGGTGAATACTGAGACACCCCTGGACCTCGGAGCTAGTGGTGAATACTGAGAACACTTGGACATGGGAGCCCTAGTCGTGAATACTGAGACACCTGGACATGGAGCTAGTGGTGAATACTGAGAACCTGGAATGGAGCTAGTGGTGAATACATGAGACAACCCACAGGACATGGAGCTAGTGTGAATACTGAGACCACCCACAGGACATGGAGCTAGTTAGTGAATACTGAGGATCACCCACTGGACCTTGGTAAGCTAGTTGGTGAATACTGAGAAACCTAGACATGGAGCTAGTAATGAATATAGAGACAACCTAGACATGGAGCTAGTGTGAATTACTGGAGACAAAAAACCTGGA
>NW_019946483.1:34365-39486 GCF_002910315.2 Salvelinus sp. IW2-2015 | reverse complement strand
GCACGTCAATACAATCTCAGACTACTGRCTCAGAGTCCCACTGAGCATTCTCACCTCCACCATCACACAAACACAGGAAAAACAGTGCCTCATTATTATAAATAGTGTTGATTCTGGTGCAGTGGGTTGTGAGAGAGAGGGAATGGTAGATATTGTGTTTGTAGCTAGCGCACAGCAATGATCCAGGCTGGAACAATCCCCAGAAACACTAGTGATAAGCCCTCTCTCAACAATGGAGCCAGAGGGCCAGACTGAAAACACCGCTTCTAACTAGAGTTAGCGTTTTCTACAGCAATAAGAGGAAAGTGAAAGTCACTCAATATTTGGGGGTTTGATTGCATTTTGAGAGACGGCAGCAGAATGTAGCTCAAGGACAATACAGTGCTATTTTAAACGTAGCATAGCCCTAAAAAGCCCTTCAAATCAATTCTACTTCAAGATCTTCTGACTATCACGAAGGATGTCAACAAGCATTTCTAAATTGGACATCCCCCTGGACTCGACTCCAAATCTGAGGAGCGGGCCTCTGCACAGAGCGGCATCACGCTGAAATAATTGAACGCACAGAGACACTGAGCTGTGCTCTGCTCTCCCTGCTCAGGCCATGGAAAAATGTCACCCCCATTAACTGTAACATGGTTGTGTGTAAATACCTACAGCCTATACTATTGCATTGCTACAGGGTGTTGGCAAGTACGTACTTTCATTATCATCTCATTCTATCAGAATGATGGGGAATAAAAGATCATACTAAAGCAATAAGGCCTGGGGGGGGGGTGACATATGGCCAATATACCACAGCTAAGGGCTGTTTTTAAGCGTCACGCAACACAGAGTGCCTGGATACAGCCCTTAGCCGTGGTACAGTATATTGGCCATATACCACAAACCCCTGAGGTGCCTTATTGCTATTATACACTGGTTACCAATGTAATTAGAGCAGTAAAAATACATGTTTTGTCATACCCGGGGTATGCGGTCTGATATACCACGGCTGTCAGCCAATCAGAATTCAAGGCTCGAACTACCCAGTTTATAATTGCAGTATCTCAGATGTGGCCTCATCACCAATGGTACGCAATTGCCACACATCTGAGAAAGGCACAACTTTTTTTCATGTTGCATTAGGCTTTAATGTAAAACAATTTACAGCAGTCAGCACAGCTCAAACACCCAGCAAACAGACCTGAAACGTTCACAAAACATACAAATGATCATTGCAGATTCTTTATTCATTCTTTAACGAAAGACAACCCCACTAATGTTTGCAGTGTGCCCCGGATCGCGAGAACACTGACACTTCAACTTCCTCTCCTAACACAACGATAACACTTTCTGACAATCACTCTCTCATTCAATCACAATGAAAACAAGTCTTAGCCATTCACGGCAAACTGCTGCAGCCAAAACAAACACTCATGCTTTCCCACCATGTCAGAGTTGCCAGGGAAACGATGAGTAACTTGGAATCAAAGTCTGCTCCAGCCTAGTACATCTGCACCATCTACACTCCCCTGCATATTTATTTGGATTGTGAAGCTATAACTTTTAGTTTAGCTCTATACTCCAGCATTTTGGATTTGAGATCACATTTTTCATATGAGGCAACAGTACAGAATGTTAACTTTTATTTGAGGGTATTTTCATACAGATCTGTTTTACTGTTTAGAAAGCAATCATGTGTCTAGTCCCCTCATTTGAAGGTGTCATAAGTATTTAGAAAAATGTACTTGTGTGTATTAAAGTAGTCTAAAGCTTAGTATTTGGTCCCATATTCCTAGCACGCAATGACTACATCACGCTAGATATGCTACAATCTTGTTGGATGCATTTTCAGTTTGTTTTGATTGCGTTTCAGATGACGTTGTTCCCAATAGAAATGAATGGTAAATAATGTTGTGTCATTTTGGAGTCTCTTTTATTGTAAATAACAATAAAATGTGTTTTTAAAAACGTTTCTACATTAATGTGCATGCTACCATGATTACGGATAATCATGAATGAATTGTGAATAATGATGAGTGAGAAAGTTATGGCACAAAGATCATACCCCCAAGACATGCTAAACTCTCATCATTACCATTAACAGGGGAGGTTAGCATTTTTGAGGGGTATGAACCAAATTAAAAGTTTAGCTTCAGTATAGAGCCAAATTAAAAGTTTTAGTTTCATTGTCCAAATAAATATGTAGGGGAGGGTTTAATTATCCTTCACCCCTGAGCAGGAGTCAGCCAATCCCACAGCAGTGATTTATGATATGGACCAATCTCATTGGTCATAAAATGTGTACAGGTCTGGAAGAGCGGCAGATGTTGTTTAACTCTGTTCTCTCTCTGAGGCTAGACTCCAGCAGCAGTTCCAATAGCAGCAGGGTGGGAGTCCTCGGCAGCAAGGGTACAGAGAGRACATGCCTAATCACTAAACCTAGTCCCACTTCCACTGTTCAGACACTGCCAAGCCACAGGGACAGAGTTACAAGTGACAGATCGCAGTGTATGTCCTGGGTGAACCCCCCTCACACCCCTGCCCTCTGTCCCTCAGCTGTAATGTCCCTGTCTCCTGTTGACGGTAGTCTTGGCGACAGTGGTCAAGTCTTACTTCAGTCACCAGATGGGCAGGGGAGTGAGGCAGGTCAAACTGTGTCCCCTATGGCATTGAAACTACCATACAGAGACACAGAGTGAGCGAGAGAGTCAAAAGAGGTAGCAATGGGCCAAATGCATTCTATAGACCCAACACTTGTACATCAACTTTCCCTATGGAGTACCAGAACCTGAGAATCCCCCAAACCAGACCATGTTTTAACTGTCAGCCAGACATGACTCCAGACAGCCCCGTCCGTCCATCCAGACTGAACAACTGCCTTGATGTTCTGTCTCCAACAGGGAGAACTAGAAGAAAGAATATTGCATAGATTAGGTTAGCTTGCAGTGGGGGCCAGTGAGGCAGAACACAGGCTTACTGGAGCCCAGGATCAGAACAGCAGGCATTTTTGGCAATAACATCAAATCAGAGCCGGCAGGCCCCTCCGTGACCTATTTTACTGTGAGAAATGCAATTCATAAGTCCTTAAGCTTGCTTCCATATAGGGAAATCAAAATAAATGTCAAACTGCTTCAGCAGAATAATGCAAACAAGTCAGACAGTACAGAACTATGGGACAGTGGCAGTGCTTACTGGATACTCGAACAAATGGGAAGGTGGAAAGTCCAGCTAGCATCTTTCCAATATGCACATCTTCCCATCCCTCTATGGTTCAGCAATAGGAATGAGGGGTGATTTCCCAATAAAGATTGCAATGAAAATAGACCAGACCAATCTAACACTGCGCAGGATCCCTCCCAACTCCGAGACACCCAGGCTCTTTAAGCCAGATATTGCGTGACTCAAGGCTGAGGTGCCAGTGTCTGACACTGGAAAATCTCTAGCAGTTGATTGCTGACTCACATCTAGGATCTGCATATAATATTGAGAAGAGAGGTAAGAGAGATGCAGAGATGCTGCTCATGGTGTGTATGTCTCTCATGAGTAGGAGCACTTTTCCTCTCCTCCTGGTCGTGCATCCCTCTCTTACCCCCTCTCCTCTCCCTCCCTCTTTTATTCAGTTCATCAGTTAGCGAGACCAGGAAGTAGCGTACTGTAATCGCGCTCCTTCTGCTCCTCAGGCACTGACCATTACAGATGGTGAGTCTGTAATAGGGGCCATAGAAGACCCCTGTGTGAGCAGCAGCCAGTGACCTCTATGGCCTGGCTGCTGGACCCCCTACGTTTGCTGTGCCCTGTCAGCGCAGCTTAGGGCTCAGCTGTTTACTTAGTTTTCATTGGTATTTTTATAAGATCCTGGCAGATCAATAACTCATTAGTTGACAACTTGGTCAGCCTCATATGATTAACTCCCCTCTGCTGAGACACTAAGGCTCCACGGCTGGATGTGAGCTCCAGAGGTCCGCAGCAGAACCAGGTCCGGACCGGCCGAGGTGAAGCCAGACCAGTGGACCAGCGCCAGGACTCACATGCCCCCTCAGAGGTGCAGCTGTACGCCCCCCCAGGTCTCTGGAGCGCTGTTTTCATAGAGAGTGCTTTTATTAATCAGCATTTATTCATGTTTACTCCCCCCTCCATGTTTGTTTTCATGCTCATTGGAGCGCCACAGCAGGCTGTTGTGAGTGGTCCATGAAGCTGGAAATATGAATGCATTTAACACACACATGGGGGCGGTGACTCTTGCATCACGCAAACACCAAGTATTTTGTATACCACTCATACAGACAACATGTTCACAAGTATTCCAACTACTCCTAAACCTTCTCTTATCTACCCATTTCTGAGTGAGACAACAAGTGAGAATCTCATCAGCTGGCGACTTTTCTCCTAAACCTCCAATTCCTCTGCACCATTAGATGGTATCCACTTTTCTCATTAACAATCCAATCCAACAGAAATATTACAGCACACAGCACTTAAAATACCATCTCCCCTGACAACCAGAAATATCACCATAAACCCACACTCCTGAACACGTACGCTGTTCCTGTACACTAGACTGTTTGTCCTGACTTCAACCGAACTCAACCGCATGGACTAGCTGTGGTCCTTGTACTGTGATGGCCAAAGCCCAGCGTGAATGACACGCTCCATACCTGATGAAGGTTAACAGATAGCAAGGTAGACCTACAGTTTATGGTTCAGCTGCAGTTTGTCTCTGGAGACCACGACTTACATCGCCAAAAAAGAACTCTCTCTTCCACAGAATCGACTTCTAAACACTTACGGTTTAAATGGATCCTGTCATGGCAAAATATCTTGGGCTGCTCATCTCCTAACTAAACATTCTTTCTTTTCTACCCGTTCCATTTCACATATACACTGAATAACAAAACATTAGAACACCCTTGCTCCCATTTCCATGACAAGACTGACAGAGTTAAGTGTAATGCCACTTCAATCAGTCGGTAGATGGAGGAGATGGAACAGGTTAAATAGATTTTTAGCTTGAGCATGGATTGTGTAGTATGCCATTTAGAGGTGTGATAGGCAAAACAAAAATGTTAAGTTCTGAAACAGGATGTGTATAATGCCAGGTGTACACGGTTTGTGTCACGAACTACAAGAACCTGGTCT
>NW_019946483.1:31125-32668 GCF_002910315.2 Salvelinus sp. IW2-2015 | reverse complement strand
ATCCTCTCAAGCTCTGTCAGGTTGGATGGGGAGCGTCGCTGCACAGCTATTTTCAGGTCTCTCCAGAGATGTTCGATCGGGTTCAAGTCCGGGCTCTGGCTGGGCCGCTCAAGGACATTCAGACTTGTCCCGAAGCCACTCCTGTGTTGTCTTGGCTGTGTGTTTAGGGTCGTTGTCCTGTCGGAAGGTGAACCTTCGCCCCAGTCTGATGTCCTGAGCAGGTTTTCGTCAAGGATCTCGCTGTACTTTTCTCCGTTCATCTTTCCCTCGATCCTGACCAGTCTCTGCTTCTGAAAAACATCCCCACAGCATGATGCTGCCACCACCATGCTTCATCGTAGGGATGGTGCCAGATTTCCACCAGACGTGACGCTTGGCATTCAGGCCAAAGAGTTCAATCTTGGTTTCATCAGACAAGAGAATTTTGTTACTCATGGTCTGAGAGTCCTTAAGGTGCCTTGTGGCAAACTCCAAGCGGGCTGTCATGTGCCTTTTACTGAGGAGTGGCTTTCCTTCTACCCACTCTACCGTAGAAGGCCTGATTGGTGGAGTGCTGCAGAGATGGTTGTCCTTCTGGAAGGTTCTCCCATCTCTTTAACAGCTTCTACCCGCAAGCCATAAGACTGCTGAACAATTAATTGAATGGCCACCCAGAGTATTTGCATTGACACCCCCCCTCCCCTTTGTTATGTACACTGCTGCTACTCTGCTACTCTACCTCCATGTAAGAATTACCTCAACTAACCTGTACCCCCGCACATTGACTCTGTACCAGTACCCTCTGTATATAGCCTCATTATTGTTATGTAAATACTTTATTAGATTTTTTACTATATTTAGTAAATATTTGATTAACTCTATTTCTTGGAAGTGTACTGTTGGTTAAAAGCTTTAACCACAACCCCTGTTGTGTTCAGTGCATGTGCCAAATAAAATCTGATTCGATCTCCACAGAGGAAATCTGGAGCTCTGTCAGAGTGACCATCAGGTTTCTTGGTCACCTTCCTGACCAAGGCCCTTCTTCCCCGATTGCTCAGTTTGGCTGGGTAGCCAACTCTAGGAAGAGTCTTGGTGGTTCTAAATATTCTTCCATTTAAGAATGATGGAGGCCACTGTGTTCTTGGGGACCTTCAATGATCCAGGGTACTGGTGGAAGAGGGAGCTGATCCAGGGTACTGGTGGTAGATTTAAAAAGAGTTGCCTTTTTTCTGGGCAAACTTCGTCACAAACTTTAATCATGCAGTTTTTATGAAATCCCCCTCCGTAAATGGCCGGGCTGATTTAGCGATCCTTCTGCCAAAATAAAACTGCCTTGACAGCAGCCTGGCCTTGTGATTTGCTTTTTTGAACAGAGCCTGTCGAGATTTGAGGCCTCGTTTTAATTCCTCTGCCTTTTGTAGCCTTTGTTCATGTCCATATTCTTGTTTTTGTCCGCGTTGTTCTTTCATAATGTCGTCTCAATTATACTCTTTCAGTACCGCCACACTTTCTCCACACAGAAGACACACAGGTTTTCCAGCTACCCCGTGAACATATACTCCAT
>NW_019946483.1:14445-28860 GCF_002910315.2 Salvelinus sp. IW2-2015 | reverse complement strand
GGGGGCTATCCAGGGGTATGGTGGTAAGGGGGATACCAGGGTATGGTGGTAGAGGGGCTGACAGGGTACTGGTGTAGGGTTACACGACTGGGGGGACTATCCAGGTATGGTGTAGAGGGCGCTGATTCAGGTAAGTGGTAGTAGGGGGCTGATCATGTACTAGGTGGTAGAATGGGGTGATCAGACTGTGGTAGAGGTACTGTGTGGTATTGTCAGAGGGTCGGTGATCTAGGGTACTGGTGTAAGAGAGGCTGATCCAGGTAGGGGCTAGGCTCCGGGGTACTGGTGGTAGAGGGGGCTGATCCAGGGTACTGTGGGAGAGGGGCTGATCAGGGTACTGGTGGTAGAGGGGCTATCCAGTGTACTGGTGTAGAGGGGGTCTGATCCAGGGTATGGTGTAGAGAGGGGCTGATCCAGGGTACTGGTGGTAGTGAGGGGGCTGATCCAGGGTACTGGTGGTGTAGAGGGGGCTGATCCAGGGTACTAGTGGTAGAGGGGGGCTGATCAGGGTACTGGGTATTATTAGAGGGGGCTGATCCAGCGGTCTTATGTGAGGGGTAATCCAGGGTGATATGGTTAGAGGGTGTGATCCAGGTACTGTTGGTGAGGGGGCTGATCCAGGGTACTTGTGGTAGAGGGGGAACCAGGGGTACTGGGTGGTAGAGGGGGCTGATCGCAGGGTTTAACTGGTTTGAGTGGGAGTCTGATCCACGTACTGTGGTTACAGTCTAGGATGGGCGCTGTGGTGAGAGGGCTGGATGCAGGGTACTTGGTTGAGGGGCTATCCAGGTACGGTGTAGAGGGCGGCAGGTACTTGGTGGAGAGGGGGCTTGGAGTATGTAGGGCTCCAGGGTACTAGTGGTAGAGGGGCTGATCCAGGGTATTATGTGTAGGTAGGTGTCTGATCCAGGTAATGGTGTTAGATGGTGGGGCTGAATCCAGGGTACGTGGTAGGAGGGGTGTCCAGGTACGTTGAGAGGGCTGATTCCAGGGTGAAAACTGGTGGTAGAGGGTCTTGATCCACGGTTAACTGGGGTGTAGGAGGGGGCTGATCCAGGGTACTAGTGTGGAGAGAGGGGGCTGAATCCACAGGGTACTGGTTGAAGCAGGGGGCTGATCCAGGGTACTGTGGTAGAGGGGGCTGATCCCAGGTGGTAGAGGCTGAATCCGGGCTGGTGTAGAGGGGGGCTGATCCAGGGTACTGGTGGTATAGGGGCTGATCCAGGTTACCTGGGATTAGGAGGGGTTCTGATCACGGGTCAACTGTGGGGGGCTGGTCAGGTAACTGGTGGTTTAGAGGGTTTCAAAGGTATGTGGTAGGTACAGGTACAGTGTAAAGAGAAGTCACCCGCTTTGAACAATGAAACCTCCCTCACCTCTGTACCATGGACTATTTACAGTGTTCTGGGTGACATAACCCTCTCTGTACCAGGTTATGTGTACTATGTTATCAGAGATGGGGTCCTCCGTTGCCCGACAGCTATAACCCTCTACTGTACCATGGTACTATGTACAGGTTCCTGTGACATAACCCTCTCGTGACATGGTAGCTATTGTACAGTGTTCCTAGTGACAGTTACTAACCCCTCTGGTTCGGTGGTTACGCGCGATTCCTGATCAGGTTAGGTCTATTATGGTGTACAGTGTTCGCTGGTTATCATTAACCCTCTCGTGTTTACCAGGTAGAAGTGGAAGCTAGCATTAGAGTACCAGGTTAACTGTCTTGGTGACATACCCTCTCTGTACCATGTACTATGTACATTTCTTGGTACTAACCCTCTCGTGTAGTCCATGCGTACATATGTAACAAACCCCCTGCTTACAAGTTGCACAGGTGAAGAATAGCTTGTACTAATACAGCCTAGTTATTATCCATTAATATCCAACCGCCCTCCCACCACACACAAACACACACAGAGAGAGGAGACGCAGACATACACCCATGTCACCTTACTCATACTGATTTCCTCCATAAAATCATGACTTTACCCGAAACCTTCCATTATACAAAGAGCACTTTCAGTAGAGAACTGTGTGGACTTGGATGGATGTTTGCATACCAGGTTGTCTTCCCCTTGTGCTTCTCATGTACCGTTTGCTGATTAAATTCTGTCTTGAATCTTTCAGCTATGTATGTCCTAATTTAAGTTGAATCAATCTATTTTACACTAACTACCCCTTTTCGTACTCTCGCCCCTCTCTCTCTCGCCGCCCCTCTCTCTCGCCCCTCTCTCTCCTCGCCGCCCCTCTTCCTCGTCCTCTCCCTCGTCTCTTCTGCACCTCTCTCTCCCGTGTGGCCCTCTCTCTTTCGTTCCCGGTTATAGAGGGTCCTCCCTGACTATCGCTCTGGGTCTACCGCTAGCTGAGCGGTTGCTAGTGCGTTCCTCTGCTGTCGCCCCCTCTCTCTCTCCCTCGCGGCCTTCAGTACTCTCCCGTCGCCCCTGCTCTCTCCGGCTCGCCCCTCTCTCCTCTCTCCTCAGCCAGCCTCTCTTACTTCCCTCGGCTCCCTCTCCTAGTGCACAGTGAGTCCCATCAATAGGTACTGTGGTAGAGGGGTTGATCCAGGGACGGTACTGGTGGATGTATGTAGACCAGGGCGGTGATCTCCCAGCTGCGTACTGCTTTCTCGTTTCTTAGATCAATGCGCCCGACTCAAGCGGTCTACTCGTCGTGGAATCGGCGAGCGGCCTCTCCATGCTCTTTGCCTCTCTCTCTCGCCCCTCTCTCTCCTTTTGGTCACTGGTCTCTCTCTCTCTCGTCGCGCCTTCTAGACTGGCTCTCGTTTGCCTCTGCTCTCCTTCCCAGCCCCCTGCTCTTCAATCTCTCTCGCGGTCTCTTCTTCTCGCTCTCGCCTCTCTCTCTCTGCTCACCCTCTCGTCTCTGCCTCTCTCTCTCGCCTCTCTCGGGCTCAGCCCGAGCTCTGGTTCCCTTCGTCGTCACCGCGTCTCTCCCTTCTTGCTCCTCTCTCCCTGCGCACCCACCGGTTCTCTCTCGTGTCCCTGATTTCCCTCTGCTACTCGCTCGCGCCTCTTCTCTTTCTCCTTCCTTCCCAGACATTCCCTCTTTCTCGGCAGCCTCTCTCTCTCGCGCGCATCTCTCTCGCGTCCCTCTCTCTCGCCCCTCTCTCTCTCGTCCCTCTACTCACCCCTCTCTTCTCGCTCTCACCTCTCTCTCTTTCTCTCGCCACTCTCTCTCTCGCACTCTCTCTCTCGCCTCTTACCCTTAGTCCTTTTGTTCTCTCTCTCTCTCTCTTCGTGACCGTCTCTCTCGACCTCTCGTCGCTCCGCCTCTCTCTCTCTCTTGCGATCTTCGCCGTGCGTCTTTGCCTTCTCATCTCGCTCTCCGCGTCGTGCTCTTTATGAGGCCCGTCGTGCCCCTCTCGTCTCCCTCGCCTCATTCTAGCGCCGCCACTCTCTCTCCCTCGCCCCTCTCCGCTCACCCTCTCTCTCTCACTCGCCACGGGTCACCCTTCTCGGCCACCACTCTCTCGAGCCTCGGTGGGCCTCCTCTTCCCTTGATTTCTAACTCTGCTCTCTGCACCCCTCTCTCCTGCGTTTCATCTCTCTGCACCGCTCTCTCTCGCTCTCTCTCTATCGCTGAGTGGCGGCCCCCATACTTTCTAGACCCGCCCTCGCTCGCCGTCCAATCTCGTCTTCTGCTCGTTTTTAAGCGACGCGGGTCCCATGATCCTCTCTCTCTTCCCAAGTGTTTCGCTACATCATTTCTCGCCCCTCTTCTGCGCGCTAGAGATCGGGCGCCGCTCTCTCCTTCGTAATCCCCTAGCTCTCTCGCACTTACCTCCGGTCCGGCTTCTCTCCTCACTCACCCTCTCCCTTCTCTCCTAAGGGGTCTCCTAGCTCAGAGCCCGCTCCTCGCTCCTCGTCCGTCTCATTTAACTCACAACCGGGCGTAGGAGTCGGAGTACTTATCCAAGAGAAGAAAAGACAACAGCCCAACCTACCGGCCGTACATAACAAAATACACCAGACTCTGGGTAGGAGAAGCTCATCCCGAAGTACCTTGGTAGAGGGAGCTGATCCGGTTATGGTGTAGGGGGTTATCCAGGTCTGGTGTACGAGGGGGGCTGATCCAGGGTACTGGTGGTAAGACGGGTCTGTCAGTTTGGTAGAGGGTCCTATCCAGGTTATGTGGTTAGAGAGGTGGCTGACAGGTTATGTGGAGAGAGCTCGTGTACTGGTGTTGAGGTCTGGCAGGGTTACCTGGTGTAGGTCTGATCCAGGGGTACCTGTGAGAGGGCTGAATTAAGTAACTGGTGTTTAGAGTAAAAAAAAGGGAGCACACACAGAATGCGTTTGGTAAGGAGGAAGGCCCTGGAGGGCGAGAAAGATGGGAACGGGAGGAAAGAGAGAGAGGGGGCGGAGGGAGAGAGACGGGGCGAGCGCAGGCGGAAAGAGAGAGCGAGCGACAGAGAGAAAGAGGCGAGAGATTGAGGTGAGAGAGAGCAACGAAGAGAGAGAGGGTGAGAGACGAGAGTAAAAGAGAGTGGAGAGAGGCCGACGAGAGTGTGGCCGAGAAAAGAGAGTGCGAGTGAGAGAGAGAGGGGTGATCGAGAGAGGGGCGAGGGAGAAGAGTGGCCGAGAGAGGCGAGGGAGGAGAAGGGCGAGGGAAAGAGACGGGGCGAGCCGAGACAGAGACGACAAGAGAGCGAAAGAGAGGCGAGCAGAGAGGAGAGAGCGAGGAGAGAGAGGGCGCGGATGCGATGAGAGGCGAGAGAGACGAGTAAGAGAGAAGAAGAGAGGCAAAAGAGAGAAGAGAGAGCGAGAGAAGAGTGGCGAAAGAGAGAGTCGCGGACGAGAAAGAGAGAGAGGTGCCGAGCAGAGAGAGGGTGATGAGAGGGACGAGAGAGAGATAGGGGCGAGAAGAGGGGCACGCGATCGAGAGATGCGCGACCGGAGACGAGAGAGGCTGCGAGAAAGAAGGAATTGGGAAAGAGAGAGAGGGAGCGAGCGAGAGATAAACGCAGCTCACGCTCACGGCCCCGCACAGACTAGCTCATGCATGAATCAGGCGCGAACCACTAGATAGACAGAAAGACCAGTTGCCGAGGATATTCAGCCCCCACAGAGCACGAGAGCGAAAGCGCGTGAGAACAGAGATGTCAGAGAGGACCTTAGCAATCGGGAAATAGAGTGCGCGACCAAATTAACAACTAATGGAGCTAGCAAAGAGGTCGCGAGAGAGAGCAACACTCACAAACCTCGAAATTACCCGAGAGCGTGCGCATGGCGTGGAGAGTAGTATTCTCAGGTGGCGAGCGAGAGTGACCATATGATTAGCTTTATACTCACAACATCATTCAAACAGTTTTAAAAACTCAATGTTTCCATCCAAATATACTAAAATATGCATCTCTTAGTTCTGCTGATAGCAGGCAGTTTACGCGGGCACCACACAAGCTACTTAATACTGCCCCCCCAGCCATAAGAAGTTAAAGGCACAGTCAACTTAGTCTTATGTAAACTTCTGACCCACGGGAATGTGATACATGTGAATTATAAGTTAAATAAGCAAAGGTAACTCCCACCTTGTTTGAAACCCCCGGTTCTCAGTGTCCACCTTCCGTTTTGCCATTTTTGATGGGTATCTGAAAGTTAATTTTACTGTGATGCTGACGACTGCTGTGCCAATAAATATTGAAATGAAGCAGCCTACTGCTCGGTGCGTCACCGTTGCATTGTGGGAAATGTAGTATTGGTGCGTGTAAAAGATCTGCGGGCTGCCGGCTTGCTGCGGTCTGCGGGCCGGTTCTAATAATAAATCAAGATCATCCCAGGGGCCGTAAAAAACCTTCTCGCGGGCCGGATGTGGCCCGCGGGCCTTGACTCTGACACCCCTGTGTTATATGATGCGATATCAGTACGTGTTGCTTTTACAACTTGTATAAGTCCTGTCATCAACTGATGTCAGCCAGTGTCTGGCTGGAGACTGACTGCATTGATGAATGGAATGTTGGCATATTTGCAGTTAATTAGATTTTTTTTTAATATTAAATAATTCCTCTAAAACTGTCTGGCTAACTAGCTAACAAATGTACAAATACATTGTTCAAATTCATTGTTTTACACATTATCTTATCACAGTACTGGTAAACCATGGTTGACCAACTCCCTGACCAAAATGGCCAACTCCCTGACCAAAATGGCCAACTCCCTGACCAAAATGGCCAACTCCCATTCTAGTATTCTAACTCCATGGTTCTAATCTTATCGTGGTGCCGGCATCAGAAGGTGGGTGTGTATCCAACAAAATGACACAGATCCTATCGCTAAACGTAAAAGAGAGTGTTTGTGACCATCAGTCCATGGCATAAGAAAATAACATGCATTACTTTGTGTAATGGGGGTAAGAGTGAAAAGAGACAGGACTTAATAACGTCACACAGCAAACAGACGGTGAGGACTCACTCCAAACTACTGGCTGAACCAGGACGTTGTCAGAACCTGTCAGTTACAGCACCTTGCAAGTTGAATATGATAAGATGTTCTTGGATAAGTTTGCTGTTATTTAGATGGGGGGGTCTAGGTCGAAGAAGTGTCTGTCTGTCTGTCTGTCTGTCTGTCTGTCTGTCTGTCTGTCTGTCTGTCTGTCTGTGTGTGTCTGTGTGTGTCTGTCTGTGTCTGTCTGTGTCTGTGTGTGTCTGTGTGTGTCTTACTGGTGACAGCACTGGCGTTGTTGGGTGTGTCTGCTCTCAGGTACTGGGTGATCTGGGTGGACGGCTGGGACAGGCCCTGGGAACTGCCACTGTCTGAAACACTGGAACACAGAGGGGGGGGGAAGACGGATGAGAACAGTACTGGTGATGAATGTGAGGTAAGAAGGTGTGAGGGAGACACCAACTTCACAAACATCATTATCACGTCATTTTCAGTCGCTCCTATTGGCCACCTGACCCAGGTACCCTATGACATCGTCCTGAAGGAGCCTATTCTGTCCTGCTAGACAGACTTTTAACAGATAGAGAACCCATCCCTGCTGTACAACCCGTCACTAAGAAATCCCGTTAAGGATCTTCCCATTTACAATAAAAGGAGCGTCTGTCTGTTCACATCTCACCCACAGCAGACTGATTCAATCAAACCAACCCTAATAAACAGCATTAAAGCAACTCAATTTATCTCAAATATTGCATTAGATAGATTCCTGGTTGGCTGTGAGAGCATGTGAGAATTTGTTCTGGAGAGAGAGAGAGAAACACGGATGATTCATATCAACAACGACCTGAGATAACACCGAGACTGACTTATGTGAAATCTACCAAGATGGAGTCAGTGGTCGGACTCTAACAGTAGTCAACCTGAAAAAATCCTATTTGTTAGAAATGTAATTCAGACCACATCTGAGTAGGAATGTTGATCTAAGATCAGATTGTCCTGTTTTATACATTTACAAGTGATCAGCACTGAGAAGCCTTTGTTAATAATAGATCCTCCTGGTAATTGAACCCATACATCTTCATAACCACAGTACAGGGGTTTTCAAGTTGCTCTAATTCCAAGCACAAATCTACGGAGATATTAAAAGCTGTGCTGGCTTTATGGACGCATCAATATGCTACTGCAGTAGAGACATTGGCGTAGGAAACAGCTAACATAGTAAATCATGTGTTCATTCGCGTACATCCTAGCAAACGTAGCAAAGCGGTTTGCAAACAGAAACCCGAAAATGACTTTCTTATTGGACAAGTTAAAGGTAGTCCCCCTTACTGTTTGAAATGGTGTTCTTACATTTGATGCTTCCTGAACACAACCCTGGGTAAATGAAGTGAAACCTCAGGGACGAACCAGGGACGTGGTTCCACTAGTGTGTCTGGTGTGCTGGTTCTCATGACTTAGATTTCCTCCAATTAGGTTTGTCTGGAGTGTTCAATAAATACTGGACCGGGGGTTGTCAGGTGTACCTGTGTGTGTGTCAGGGTTTCCCGGAGCCTGACAACGTGACCAGGAACCTTTTTTTATTTAAGGTATATTTGAGAAATGTACTATCCCATATGCGTCGGGTGCGTGGACCCATTTAGATGACCGTGGGGGGGGGGTGCCCCTAACAGAACATGCAACTCAAGAAATGAAGCAGACAATCAAATGTAAATTTGCCAAAATTCCATTTTGTGGGAAAACACCATTCTAAAACAGCACACCTGATGCGAGCGGTTCAATGTCTGACAGATGGAAATCTCCATTAGAAACTTAGAAAGGAGGGGAGATCTAAAGAGAGGCCTAACAATTAGGAGATAGGGATGCCTAAAGTGAACTAGGATGATATCATCAAACACTAGCATGGGATGCTAATACTGACTAGGATATCATGCAATCTAGCAGTGGGTTGCTAATATGACTGGATTATCATCAACTAGCATGGTGCTGAATATGACTAGGATTATCATCAACTTGACGGGCTCGCTAATATGACTAGGGATTATCATCAACTAGCACGGCGTTGCTAATATGACTAGGATTATCATCAACTAGCATGGGGATGCTAATATGACTAGATTATCATCAACTAGCATGGATGCTAATATGACTATGGATTATCATCAACTAGCAGGGATGCTAATAATGACTAGGGATTATCATAACTAGCATGGGATGCCTAATGGATGATCTGAGATTATCATCAACTAGCGCACGGGCAGCTGGAATATACCTAGGATTATCATCAACTAACACGGCAGCTAATGATGATCTAGGATATCATCAAGGCTAGGCTGGATCTAATACGACAGGATATCAATGCAACTGAGCGCGGAATGGGGTGGGCTTAATTAGCTAAGGTGTATCAGTCCATGACTGTAGCATGGGCGATTGCGAATGGTAGTGGACTAGGACTTATCATCATGGACTACATGGGGCTGACGAAGTATTGACTAGGATTATCAGCAACTAGCGAATGGGTTGCAAGATGGATGACTAGATTATTGCATCAACTAGCGAGGGGCTGTAACGATGCACTAGATTGTCAGTTCAAGCGTAGGCATCGGGGGGTGCGAGACATACTAGGATGATCATCGACTAGCAATGGGATGCTATGAGTGGACGTAGGAGGTGTGTCATTCAACGTAGCATGGTGGTGCTGCCCCCCGTCCGCCCTGTATATTACCGTGGACAGCGAACCCCTCCTGTAAGTTTACCGGACGAGGAGCCCACCCCTGTGATGAGTTGGCAGCTTATCAATTTGGAAGGGTATTGTATTGCAGTGCTGTGGGTAATCAGGGTGAAAGATTTAGTTAAAGACAGGGCGAGCTTTTTGTACAATAGTCACCAAAGTTGCTTAGGTGAGCAAAAAGTACTGGGACACCATTTCACATCGGGGCATGTGTAGTACTGGACCACATCACATGTGTAATGTACTTGGAACAGGCATTCGACTATGGTGTAGTACTGGGACACATCACATGTGTAGCACTGGGACACAATTCACATTGTGTGAGACGGGACACATGTCAATGTGTACAGGCGGACAAATGGTGCACATGCTGTAGCACTGGGGTACAGGATTCACATGGGTGTAGCGACATGGACAAATTCACATGTGTAGCACTGGGACAAATTCACATGTGTAGCACTGGGACACATTCACATGTGTAGTAAAAGGTGAAGTATTTGGTCCCTTGTGACTCCAGACACTTGCTGGTATGTTTTGATTGTGTTTCAGAGTATTTTGTGCCCAATAGAAATGAATGGTAAATAATGTACTGGTGTCATTTTGGAGTCACTTTTATTGTAAATAAGAACTCTTCTACATTAGTGTGGATGCTACTATGATTACGGATAATGCTGAATGAAATTGTGAATAATGAGTCAGAAAGTTACAGACGCACAAATATAATACCCCCAAGAAATGCTAACCTTTCACCATTACAATAACGGGAGGTTAACATTTTTTGGGGGTGGGTGGGATATTTGTGCATCTAACTTTCTCAATTATCATTCACAATCATGGTTGTGTCCACATTAAGTGTATGGGAACAAATATTTCACTTTGTACTACTTTAATACACATATGTGAATTTGTCCCAATACTTTTGCTCCCCTAACATTGGAGGACCATATATAGTCTAATTTTAGGGGAGCAAAAGTATATATATATACCCAGGTACTGACCTGTGGTCCAGTTCTACTCTCTTCATGCTGTGTAGATGCATAACAGCCAGGACAATGGCTACCAGGAAGATGACAGCGCAGCACACCCCGACACTGATATAGAACACCCTGGTAGAGGTGGTGGGAATGGACACTCCATCTGGGGAAAGAGGGACAAAAGATCAGAGGTTAGAGAGAGAGACAGACAGACAGCACAAAACACCCCAACATTGGTATAAGTAAATCACGTTACACCATCTGGCAGTCCGACAGATGAATGTGGGTTTGGCAGATGACAGGAGAACGCTACCTGCCCGAATGCATAGTCTCAACTGTAAAGTTTGGTGGAGGAGGAATAATGGTCTGGGGCTGTTCTTCGGTGAAGGGAAATCTTAATGCTACAGCATACAATTACATTCTAGACAATTCTGTGCGTCCAACCTTGTGACAACAGTTTGAGGAAGGCCCTTTCCTGTTTCAGCATGACAATGCCCCATGCACGCCGACTGCAAGCCAGGCCTAATCGCCCAACCTCAATAATGCTCTTGTGGCTGAATGGAAGCAAGTCCCTGCAGCAATGTTCCAACATCAAGTGGAAAGTCTTCCCAGAAGAGTGGAGGCTGTTATAGCAGCAAAGAGGGGGGGGGGGACCAACTTCATATTAATGTTCATTATTTTGGAATGAGATGTTCAACGAGCAGGTGTCCACATACCTGCAGTCAACTTGTACAATACGTTAGAAGATAAAGATTGCGTTCTTCATTTCACCTGCCACAGTTTTTCATTATGAAGCTTACCAGTACTCCCCAGTCACATGGTGTTTGTTTACAAATACACAACAATGAGACCGGAGCCTTGTGAGTCTCTCACTGTAGTGCAGCATGTGCCAGGTGATCTAGTGACAGTACGGATTTCACAACTAAAATGTTTGCCAGCTAGATATCTTAGAACTATTAAGTTAACAGTTAACAGTCCATAAAAAAACACTCTGCAGTTGTGCATTTGGTTTGCTAATTTAGTAGCTAGTTAGCGATATAGCTAAGCTCCTTCCAAAATCAAAGGTTGGCTTGGTAACAGCAGAGAATCGCTTCCTCGATCAAGAGTCTTTCTGGCTAATATTTGATTTGCGCAGCAAACTAGGAGTAGCATTTTTGAGTTGGGATATCTGTTCTGCAAATACTTCAGATCAGAAAATAATATATATAATTTTTTCACACAATGCACTTGTTAGCATTCTCTATGGGATTTTACATTTACTTGTTAGCATCGCTAACCTTCAGATTACAATAAGCACAGTGGGGGTGGGGGGGGGGGGGGGGGTGAAAAATAGCGCATATCCCGGGTATGGCACAAGGTCTGTATGAAGACAGGACAATCTGGACCCCGTCCAAGTCTAATGGATCCTAATAGCAATGCCTCTGACAAATCAAATCAAATCAAATTTATTAGTCACATACACATGGTTAGCAGATGTTTAATGGCGAGTGTAGCGAAATGCTTGTGTTCTAGTTCCGACAATGAGTAATAACCACAATAATCAAACCTAACAATTCCACAACTACTACCTTATACACACACACAAGTGTAAAGGGATAAAGAATATGTACATAAAGATATATGAATGAGTGGTGGGTACAGAACGGCATGGCAAGATGCAGTAGATGGTATAGAGTACGGTATAGTACATATGAGATGAGTACTGTGTAGGGTATGTAAACATAAAGTGGCATAGTTTAAAGTGGCTAGTGGTTAAATGTATTACATAAAGAGGCAAGATGCAGTAGATGATATAGAGAGCAGTATATACATATGAGATGGGTATGTAGGGTATGTAAACATTAATTAAGTGGCATTTGTTTAAAGTGGCTGTGGTACATTTTACATATTCCATCAATTCCCATTTTAAAAGTGGGCTGGAGTTTGGAGTCAGTATGTTGGCAGCGGCCGCTAAAATGTTAGTGGTGCTGTTTAACAGTCTGATGGGCCTTGAGATAGACGCTGTTTTTTAGTCTTCGTCCTGCTTTGATCACCTGTACTGACCTTCGCTTCTTGATGAAAGGCGGGGTGAACAGGCAGTGGCTTGGGTGGTTGTTGTCTTGAATGATCTTTATGGCCTTCTGTGACATCGGGTGGTGTAGGTGTCCGGGAGGCAGGTAGTTTGCCCCGGTGGTGCGTTCTGCAGACCTCACTACCCTCTTGGAGAGCTTACGGTTTGTGGGCGGAAGCAGTTGGCCGTACGCAGGACGGTGATACAGCCCGACAGGATGGCTCGTCGATTGTGCATCTGTGAGAAGTTGTGAGTGCTTTTGGTGACAAGCCGAATTTCTTCAGCCTCCTGAGGCTTGGAAGTAGGCGCTGCTGCGCCTTCTTCACAACCGCTGTCTGTGTGGTGGACCAATTCAGTTTGTCGTGGTGTGTACAGCCGAGGAACTTAAACTTTCCACCTTCTCCACTACTGACCCGGGGAGTCGATGTGGATAGGGGGTTGCTCCCTCTGCTGTTTCTACTCCTGAAAAGTCAGCAAGAAAAAAATCAATCCTCCTTTGTTTTGTTACGTTGATGTGAGGTTATTTTCTGAACACACTCCGAGGGCCCTCACCTCCTCCTGCTAGGCCGTGCTCGTCGTTGTTGCGTAATACAAGGCCTACCACCTGTAGTTGGTCATCACGCAAACTTGATGATTGAGTTGACGTGCATGGCCACGCAGTCGTGGGTAACAGGGAGTACAGGAGAGGGCTCAGAACGCAACCTCTGTTGGGGCCCCGTGTTGAGTGATCACGGTGGGAGAAGATGTTTGTTTACTACGACCTCACCACCTGGGGGCGGCCCGTCAGGAATCCAAGGACCCAGTTAGCAACAGCGGGGCGTCGACCACAGGCTCGAGCTTGATGACGAAGTTTGTGAGGGTACTATGGTGTTAAATGCTGAGCTGTAATCGATGAACAGCTTCTCACATGGGTAAATTCTCTGTCCAGATGGGTAGGGCAGTGTGCAGTGTGGTTGCGATTGCCGTCGTCTGTGGACCTATTGGGTCGGTAAGCAAATTGGAGTGGGTCTAGGGTGTCCGGTAGGGTGGAGGTGATATGGTCCTTGACTAGTCTCTCAAAGCCTCTCATGATGACGGAAAGTGAGTGCTAGCGGGCGGTAGTCGTTTAGCTCAGTTACCTTAGCTTTCTTTGGGAAGCAGGAATCAATGGTGGCCCTCTTGAAGCATGTGGGAACAGCAGACTGGGATAAGGATTGATATGAATATGTCCGTAAAACACACCAGCCAGCTGGTTGGCGCATGCTCTGAGGACGCGGCTGGGAATGCCGTCTGGGCCTGCAGCCTTGCGAGGGTTAACACGTTTAAATGTTTTACTCCTCGGCTGCAGTGAAGGAGAGCCCGCAGGTTTTGGTAGGGGGGCCGTGTCCAGTGGCCTGTATTGTCCTCAAAGCGGGCAAAAAAGTTGTTTAGCCTGTCTGGGAGCAAGACATCCCTGGTCCGCGACAGGGCTGGTTTTCTTTTTGTAATCCGTGATTGACTGTAGACCTGCCACAGTACTCTTGTGTCTGAAGCTGTTGAATTGCGACTCGATTTTGTCTCTGTACTGGGACTTAGCCTGTTTGATTGCCTTGCGGAGAAGAATAGCTACACTGTTTGTATTCGGTTCATGCTTCCGTCACTTGCCCTGGTTAAAAGCAGTGGTTCGGCGTTTCAGTTTCACGCGAATGCTGCCGTCAATCCACGGTTTCTGGTTTGGGAATGTTTTAATCGTTTGCTGTGGGTACGACATCGTCAATGCACTTCTAATTGAACTCGCTCACCGAATAGCATATTCGTCAATATTGTTGTTGGACGCAATGCGGAACATATTCCAATCCGCGTGATCGAAGCAGTCTTGAAGCGTGGATTCAGATTGATCGGACCAGCGTTGAACAGACCTGAGCGCGGGAGCTTGTTGTTTTAGTTTCTGTTGTAGGCTGGAATCAACAAAATGGAGTCGTGGTCAGCTTTTCCGAAGGGGGGCGGGGAGGGCTTATATGCGTTGCGGAAATTAAGTAATAACAATGATCTAGGGTTTTTCCAGCCCTGGTAGATCGATGTGCTGATAGAATTTAGGGAGTTTTGTTTTTAGATTAGCCTTGTTAAAATCCCAGCTACGATGAATGCAAGCCTCAGGGTGTGTGGTTTCCAGTTTTACAAAGAGTCAGATAAAGTTCGTTCAGGCCATCGATGTGTCTGCTTGGGGGGGAATATATACGGCTGTGATTATGATTGAAGAGAATTCCCTTGTAGATAATGCGGTCGACATTTGATTGTGAGGAGTTCTAG
>NW_019946483.1:2263-10958 GCF_002910315.2 Salvelinus sp. IW2-2015 | reverse complement strand
ATGGAGCTGGTTACGGGGACAGGATAAGGATGTATGGAGCTGGTTTAGGGGACAGATATAGGATGTATGGCTATACGGATTGGCCTACTTACTCTCTGGCCTCTGAATGGTCTTGTTGTTGGAGACCGGTGTAATCTTCGGATCAGAATCAATTCCTGTTAGAGATACACAGAGGAGGAAGAACGAGTTAGCAGGAAGCAAAATAAGCTCAGTAGCGGAACATTAAGGGATCGGTAGACCGATGTATACAAGGCTGGAGGCCAAACAGATTTCACAAACTAACCATTTACCAAAGATACAACTTAGTAATATCCAGCTGCTTAACAGTCCTGGACAGACACCATTTTACAACACGGTATATGGGCAGAGAGAGGCACACAAACACCATCCTTCCTCAGGTGGCTGATTTGACTCATGTGTTTAAAATAAGCCGTAGCGGGCATAGAGTTATTAGATTTATTGTCTGTTTCCTCTCAGCAAGCATATGACAAGTAGGGTGTGGTGTTGTGTGTGTGTGTTGTGTGTGTGTGTGTGTGTGTGTGTGGTGTGTGTGGTGTGTGTGTGTGTGTGTGTGTGTGATTATCTAGTGGGGTTGAAAATAGCAGCAGCAGAACTTGAGACCAACACATTTCCCTCAACACATCTCTGACCGTGCTTTCAGAAAGTACTGAAACACCTGGACTTTCCCCACATTTTATTACATTAAAGGCTTATTCTAAAACGGATTAAATTAAATAAAAAATCCTCAGAACTCTACACACAATACTCCATAATGACAAAGTGAAAAACAGGTTTAGACATTTTAGCAAATGTATTAAATATAAAATCAGAAATATCTTATTTACATAAGTATTCAGACCCGTTGCTATGAGACTCAAGCTCAGGTGCATCTTGTTTACATTGTTCATCCTTGAGATGTTTCTACAACTTCATTGGAGTCCACCTGTGGTAAATTAACATGATTGGACATGATTTGGAAAGGCACACACCTGTCTATATAAAAGGTCCCACCGTTGACAGTGCATGTCAGAGCAAAAACCAAGCCATGAGGTCGAAGGAATTGTCCGTAGAGCTCTGAGACAGGATTGTGTCGAGGCACAGATATGGGGAAGGGTACCAAAACATTTCTGCAGCATTCAAGGTCCCCAAGAACACAGTGGCCTCTGTCATAATTAAATATAAGAAGTTTGGAACCACCCAGACTCTTCCTAGTGCTGGCTGCCCAGGAAAACTGAGCAATCGGTGGAGAAGGGCCTTGGTCAGGGAGGTGAACGAGACCCAATGGTCACTCTGACAGAGCTCCTCTGTGGAGATGGGAGAACTTTCCAGAAGGACAACCATCTCTGCAGCACTCCACCAATCAGGAATTTATGGTGGAGTGGACAGACCGCAACCACACCTCAGTAAAAAGGCACATGACTGCCTTTTACACAAGATTCTCTGGTCTGATGAAACCAAGACTTAACTCTTTGGCCTGAATGCCAAGCATTACATCTGGAGGAAACCTGGCACCATCCCTACGGTGAAGCGTGGTGGTGGCAGCATCACGCTGTGGGGATGTTTTTCAGCGGCAGGGACTGGGAGACTAGTCAGGATCGAGGGAAAGATGAACGGAGCAAAATACAGATATCCTTGACGGCAGAGTTCCTCTGTTCAGTGTCTGTTCTTTTGCTCATCTTAATCTTTTCTTTTTATTGGCCAGTCTGAGATATGGCTTTTTCTTTGTGAACTCTGCCTAGAAGGCCAGCATCCCGGAGTCACCTCTTCACTGTTGACGTTGAGACTAGTGTTTTGCGGGTACTATTTAATGAAGCTGCCAGTTGAGGACTTGTGAGGCATCTGTTTCTCAAACTAGACACTCTAATGTATGTGTCCTCTTGCTCAGTTGTGCACCGGGGCCTCCCACTCCTCTTTCTATTCTGGTTAGAGCCAGTTTGCGCTGTTCTGTGAAGGGAGTACAAGAATAGACTGACGAGTTTCAGAAGAAAGGTCTTTGTCTCTGGCCATTTTGAGCCTGTAATCGAACCCACAAATGCTGATGCTCCAGATACTCAACTAGTCTAAAGAAGGCCAGTTGTATTGCTTCTTTAATCAGGACAACAGTTTTCAGCTGTGCTAACATAATTGCAAAATAGTTTTCTAACGATCAATTAGCCTTTTAAAAACTTGGATTAGCTAACAACATGCCATTGGAACACAGGAGTGATGGTTGCTGATAAATGGGCCTCTATACACCCATGTAGATATTCCATAAAATAATTATGTCGTTTCCAGCTACAATAGTCATGTACAACATTAACAATGTCTACACTGTATTTCTGATCAATTTGATGTTATGTTAAATGCTTCAAAAACAAAATACTTTTCTAAGTGACCCCAAACTTTTGAACGGTAGAGTATATTTTGTATAATACATTTACAAAAATGTCTATAAACCAGTTTTTCCTTTGTCATTAATCTATTTTAGAATAAGGCTGTAACGTAACAAAAATGTGGAAAAAGTGAAGGGGTCTGAATAGTTTCCGAATGCACTGTATCTATCAACTCAGCACTGGTACAGCTGCCTGAGAGAGAGAACCATGCCAAGGAACTGACACACACCTACCTCATTAAAGAGTGCAGAACTGGACCTCACACACACACACAGTCCTGGAGTTTTGGGTTAAGGTTATTTGTCAGGCGAAATGTCGACAGTCACCATTATAACTGTTCAAATAGTACAAATTAACACGCACCATTTTCTCCTCTCATCCTCTGCGCAGCAGCAATACAGGACATTCACTTTTTTTAGCCACTTGTCCTTTAAGTCATTTATCACAACAACAAAAAAACGTCTTAAACAATTTTTACAATTTGGAACCATATTACAAAATGCATCTCTATATTATTTACCATAGAGAATCAGGGGAAAAAAATCTAATGAAAGCTACACTGCCTATTGGTGTCTTTGTATATTCAAGCCTGTCTCAAAATACAACACCGCCCCTTTAAGGCTCTCCTGGAGGATGATTGGTCACCCTTGGTAGCCTATAAAATATTGCAACATCACAGTTACAACCAAATACTTTGTCTTTATAAAATTATTCCCTCCAGGGCGTCTCGWTGATAAAAACATAAATAGTCAATGGTTGAAAACAGACGGACAACAGATCCAAAAGTCATACAACTGCACGTTTAAAAAAAAGTGTAAAAATCAATGAGGCTACAGATCAGACCGTGTTTATCAAGTTGTATTTCTCCATATTATTGGATCAACAATGTGGCTATGGGTGTGGGAAAAACAGTTTCCTCAAAGCACACCACATGCACGAGAGGTTTCCTCTGACAGATGAAAATATCAGTTAGAAAGTAAGAGGGGAGACCTAAAGATACATCAACTAGCACGGGTTGCTAATATAACTAGGATTATCATCAACTAGCATGGGATGCTAATATAACTAGGAGTATCATCATATTATCATCAACTAGCACGGGCTGCTAATATGACTACGATTATCATCAACTAGCACGAGCTGCTAATATGACTAGGAGTATCATCAACTAGCACGGGCTGCTAATATGACTAGGATTATCATCAACTAGCACAGGATGCTAATATGACTAGGATTATCATCAACTAGCACGAGCTGCTAACATGACTAGGATTATCATCAACTAGCACAGGCTGCTAATATGACTAGGATTATCATCAACTAGCATGGGCTGCTAATATATGACTAGGATTATCATCAACTAGACGGGCTGCTAATATGACTAGGATTATCATCAACTAGCACGAGCTGGCTAACATGACTAGATTATCATCAACTAGCATGGGCTGCTAATATGACTAGGATTATCATCAAACTAGCACGGGCTGCTAATATGACTAGGATTATCATCAACAGCACAGGCTGCTAATATGACTAGGATTATCATCAACTAGCACGGGCTGCTAATATGACTAGGATTATCATCAACTAGCACGGGATGCTAATATGACTAGGATTATCATCAACTAGCACGGGCTGCTAATATGACTAGGATTATCATTAACTAGCACGGGCTGCTAATATGACTACGATTATCACAACTAGCAGGGTGCTAATATGACTAGGATTATCATCAACTAGCAAGGCTGCTAATATGACTAGGATTATCATCAACTAGCAGGGCTGTAATATGGACTAGATTATCATCAACTAGCACGGATGCTAATATGACTAGGATTATCATCACTAGCACGGGCTTGCTAATAGACTGGATTATCATCAACTAGCACGGCTGTTAATATGACTAGGATTATCATCAACTAGCAGGCTGCTAATATGACTAGGATTATCACCAACTAGCATGGTGCTAATATGACTGATTATCACCAATCTAGCACAGGCTGCTAATATGACTAGGATATCATCAACTAGCACGGGCTGCTAATATGACTAGGATTATCATCAACTAGCACGGGCAGCTAATATGACTAGATTATACCAACTAGCATGGATGCTAATATGACTAGGATTATCACCACTAGCACAGGCTTTAATATGACTAGGATTCAATCAACTAGCATGGGTTGCAATATGACTAGGATTATCACCAACTAGCATGGGATGCTAATATGACTAGGATTATCATCAACTAGCATGGGATGCTAATATACTAGGATTATCATCAACTAGCATGGGATGCTAATATGACTAGGATTATCATCAACTAGCATGGGATGCTAATATGACTAGGATTATCACCAACTAGCAGGGATGCTAATATGACTAGGATTATCATCAACTAGCACGGGATGCTAATATGACTACGGATTATCATACTAGCACGAGATGCTATATGACTAGGATTATCATCAATAGCAGCAGGCTGCTAATATGACTAGGATTATCATCAACTAGCATGGGTGCTAAATGACTAGGATTATCATCAACATAGCATGGGTGCTAACTGAGTAGGATTATCATCAACTAGCACGGGCTGCTAATATGACTAGGATTATCCTAACTAGCATGGGTTGCTAACATGACTAGGATTATCATCAACTAGCACCGCATAGTTCAAGCATCACCAAGACAGACGGTGTTCCAGCATCACCACAGACATAGATGGTGTTCCAGCATCACCAGACACAGACGGTGTTCCAGCATCTCACAAGACACAGATCCAGTATCACCAGACACAGATCCAGCATCACCACAGACAGGCGGTGATCCAGCTTCACCACAGACACAGATTCCAGCATCACCACAGACAGGCGGTGATCCAGCATTCGCCACATGCATGCGGTGTTCCAGCATCACCAAAGACAGATCCAGCATCACCACAGACACAGACAGTGTTTCAGCATCACCACAGACACATATCCAGCATCCCACAGACACAGACAGTGTTCCAGCATCACCAGAGACACTATCAGCATCCACCACAGACACAGACAGTTTCCAGCATCACCACAGACAGGCGGTGATCCAGCATCGCCACATGCATGCGGTGTTCCAGCATCACCACAGACACAGATCAGCATCACCACAGACACAGACAGTGTTCCAGCATCACCACAAGACACAGACAGTGTTTCCAGCATCACCACAGACACAGATCCAGCATCACCACAGACAGGCGGTGATCCAGCAATCGCCACATGCATGCAGTGTTCCAGCATCAGACAGACACAGATCCAGCATCACCACAGACACAGACAGTGTTCAGCAATCACCACAGACACATATCCAGCATCACCACAGACACAGACAGTGTTCCAGCATCACCACAGACACCGACAGTGTTCCAGCATCACCACAGACACAGATCCAGCATCCCCACAGACAAGACAGTGTTCCAGATCACCACAGACACAGATCCAGCATCACCACAGACACAGACAGTGATTTCGCATCACACAGACACACGATCCAGCATCACCACAGACACAGACAGGTGATTCCAGCATCACCCACAGACACATAGACAGTGTTCCAGCATCACACAGACACAGATTCCGCATCACCACAGACACAGACAGTGTTCCAGCATCACCACAGACACAATCAGCATCACCACAGACACAGCACAGTGTTCCAAGCATCACAACAGGCGGTGTTAATCAGAATCAGGGGAGCGCACGTTGGAGGGGGGATGGAGACAGTTTGACGGTTTAAGGTCAGAACAAACAATTGTTATAATAATATCATTAATTTACACTACTGCTATTGTGTATATATTTACATAAAAATATATAGAAATGATTTATTGAACAATTACTTATTTTATTCACGGTCTCACCCATAATCGTCGATTAGCACGGTTATACAATTACCGTGCCAGCCCCGACTGACAGGAAGAGGAGTCTTACGTTTGTAGCACATTTTCTCTCCTCTTGAAGTTGAGGACTGTGAAGTTGTTGGAGGTGATGGTGAGGTTGAGCTGTACTGTCAGGACTGCCTCGCCCGTCTACCTTCCCTGAGCAGAACAGGTCACTCGTGAAAACTACACACACACAGATTGACAGAGAGAGAAGACCACATAGAGAGCCAGACAGCGACAGAGAAAGAGAGCGACAGGCAAAGAGAGATTAGATCTGGTTCCCCTGTGTTCTACTGATTCGGGTTGGTCTAGTTACCCCGCTGCGGATTTATCAGTTACACTATGCGGGCTTTATCACAGTTAAACCCCGCCTGCGCGGTTTATCCTAGTACATATCTCCTACTAGTTGCGTCTATAGTCCTACGCAGGCTTTATCAGTTTACCCTACTGCGGGCTTTATCAGTTACCCTACTGCAGGCTTTAGGCTTATCAGGTCCCTACTGCAGGCCTTTATCAGGGTACCCTACTGCAGGCTTAATATCAAGTTACCCTACTGCAGGCTATTATCAGTTACCCTCTGCTGCGCGGCATTATATCAGCTTACACCCAATCGCTGCGAGCCTTTTATCAGTTACCGGCGCTCTATACAGTACTCTGCCCAGGCTTTATCAGTTACCCTACTGCAAGGCTTTTATCATTACCCTAAAACTGCAGGCTTTAATCAGTTACCCTATCTGCTAGCTTTGTACGCCTATCAGGCTTTTCAGTTTACCCCGCTCAGGCTTTATCAGATTACCCCGCTGCGGGGCTTTTATCAGTTACCCTACCTGCAGGCGTTATCAGTTACCCTACTGCAGGCTTTATCAGTTACCCTACTGCAGCTTTGATAGTACCCTACTGCAGGCTTTATCAGTTACCCTACTGCAGGTTTATCAGTTACCCTACATGCAGGCCTTTATCAGTTACCCCACTGCAGGCTTTTACAGTTACCCTGCTGCGGGCTTTATCAGTACCCTACTGCAGGCTTTCATAACCTACGCACTTTAAGTACTACGCCTTACGTTACCCTTGCAGCATCATCCTACTGCTAGTTTACAGTTATACCGCAGGCTTACAGTTATCTGCAGGCTAATAGTTGACTCGGTGCTATCATTACCCTACTGCGGCTTTATCAGTACCCCGCTACCTGCAGGCTTTAGGCTCAGTTACCCTACTGCAGGCTTTATACAGTACTCAGCGGTTAATCCCTACTGCAGGCTATATCAGTTACCGCCGACTGCGGGCCTTTATCAGTTACCCTACTGCTAGGCTTTATACCAGTTAATCCCTACTGCAGGCTTTAGGCTTTTTAATCATAGCCCTTCATGCAGGCTTTTATAGTACTACCTATGCAGTCTTTCAATCAAGATTGACCGTGACTGCAGTTTATCAGTTACCCCTCGCGGCTTTATCAGTTACCTTACTGCCAGGCTTTATTCAGTTACCCTCTTGCAGGCTTTAGATTTTCAGATTATCCCTAACTGCAGTGCTTTAGGCTTTATCAGTTACAGCCTGCGTATTCTCATGCGCATGAATTAGCCCTATCGTTATCAGTTACCCCATCTGCAGCTTTAATCAGTAAACACCTACTGCAGGCTGGCTTTATCAGTTCTCCTACAGGTTTAGCATTAAACACTACGGTTGTTCAAGGTAACGCTTGCAGTTATCAGTTACCCTTAGCTAAGGACCTACGCGGGCTTATCAGTTACCCTACTGCCAGGCTTTATCAGGTAACCTCTACATGCAGGCTTTATCATGTTACCCGTACTGGCAGGCTTTATCAAGTTTACCCTACTGCAGGCTTTATCAGTTACCCCTACTGCGGTCCTTTATCAGTCACCTTACTTCGCAGGCCTTTATCAAGTTTACCCTACTGCGGGCGTTTTACTCACTACGCTGCGCTACCTCCGTTCGCGCTTAATCATACCCTACCGAGTGCTAATTATTCAGTTTACCCTACTGCGGGCTTTATCAGATATAACGCCTACTGCAGTGCTTTATCAGGTTTACCCTATGCAGGCTTATTCAGTTACTCCTACTGCGGGCCTTGTTTATAATATATTTTGATTGATTGATCTAGCACACACACACACACGTTCCAGAAGGGACTCAAATCAATTTTGCGTTGCTCTGAAAATATAACACATACTTTATATAATATAGAAGATAATTAATATATATACGATTTTTCATTTAATACCAGCGGAGGATGGGAAGTGAGATGGGTTAAAGTTGGTATAATGTTATGTCAAAGATAGCATCAATGTCACTGGCTGTAGCGAAGAAAAGACACCTCCCCCTTGGGAAGAATGATTCGCCTCTGTTTTGTTTATCATAGCTGGCAGGGTTGTCTACGTGGAACCCA
>NW_019946483.1:0-1035 GCF_002910315.2 Salvelinus sp. IW2-2015 | reverse complement strand
CAGTGTTGCTTCCTAAGTGGACAGTTTGATTTCACAGAAGTGTGATTGACTTGGAGTTACATTGTGTTGTTTATTAAGTGTTCCCTTTATTTTTTTGAGCAGTTTATTTTCAAGGTCGTCAAGGTTCTCATTAGCACTCTTTGAGAGTTAGCAAACCAGGCCAAAGACCCCTAAGAGACACCAATACTCCTTAGCCGGCCCACAAGAATGGAATGGTCTACCGTATCAAAAGGTATTGCCAGCGACAAACGCCGGTCCTTCTATTTCCACCTAGTCATGATTGTGGTAACGTTCTGCCTAATGGCTTAGTATGAAACCTAGCTGTAACTGCCTCCTGGCATTTGTAAAACTTTGCGAGGCATGTTACTTCACCCATCTCTTCTCATAGCCCACAACACAAGGGAGGATCCACCAAAACACCAAGGGGCTAAACTCTGGTGTCCGAACAATCGGAGTGCCCTGGATCTGCTGTTAGAGTACCGACTAGGGTTCCCCAGCCACATCATAATACACACAGGCACAAACGACCTGAGAGCAAAGCAGGAAAGGGTGGACAAAGCACTCAGGGGAGTGATTCAAAAAGCTTCTTCTACTTTCCCCAATGCACAAGTGGTTGTCTCCATGCTGCTGCCACGAAAATACTTTTCACCCTGCCACAATACAACGAGTGAATGCTAGCATTTCCCGGGACTGTGTTCAAAACCWAATTTTTTCCTGGCCTTGGACGTGAACAGCCTTTACGACCAGGACCACCTCTACAAGGCAGCAATCCCAACTTTTGCCAGGATCCTGAAGAATGTCACCCTCAACCGTAGCCCCAACCCCTCACACAGGAGCAACAGAGCAACGGCCAGACCTGCAAGACCCCCTCCCAGACCAGCGAGACATCCTCCCGAAGGACCTGCACTGAGAGAACCCACGCGTCTGACCTACACCCAGACCACAGCTTCACCAGCCACACCCCAACCAGCTGAGACCACCCCGAACAAACCCTGGCCACACACTATATAGGCCCCCCCAGATCAGTCTTATGCC
>NW_019946482.1:28457-36077 GCF_002910315.2 Salvelinus sp. IW2-2015 | reverse complement strand
TTCGAGCCGTGAGTGTTTTTACTGCCATCAGTAGCCATCACTAATGTCGACCAAAATAGGCAAGGATATAAATACCCTTGGTTGTCTCTGGGTTTGTTATCCTGTGTTCGCCACGGACCTTGTACACCAAGACCCTTGGGCCACGTAACTGTTCTAAGGGAATACAGTACTCATGTGTTGTTTGTTTTGGTGTTCAGATAAGTATGGACAGTCTGAATGGGTAACATATTTCATTTGTTGTATTTATGTGTTGGTCATATTTTGTTGTGTTTTTAGAAAAAATATGTGCATTATTTCATGGTAATAATCTTACAGTTCCTTTAGTGTTATTTTTTTTTCTATTTGTCTAGTGTTGTCGGTGTCGAATTCTTGAAATAGTGCTGAGAGCTTCTTGCCAGAGATAAGGGTACAGAGAACTAACGCTTTTTGGTTTGTCAGAATTATATGCTGTTGTGAATTACTGTTCATGCTGATAAATTAACTATTTGGCGTGAAAATAAGGCATTGCGACGTGCGGTTGATTACCAGGCAGATTGGAGATAGCCCGGGATATCATTTGCTTATGAATTGCTGCAGGGCCAGATAGTGGTCAGGATTTTTTAAGTGTGCTTTTATACAGCGAAAAACACAATATATTGCATTTGTAGTTTAGGCTTTAGCACTAATAGCCAGAACGTAGGTTCTAGTTACAAGCAATGTTACCGAGCAGCAGTGTTGCTTCTGTGGTTGTTAGGTGGCTACATGGTTATGTCGATTTCGTAACGTTAGATTATTAACTGTAGCCATAAGATATAGTATTTTGATGTTTGGACTACACCCTTGGAAATCATAGTTCTTCTCTCGTGCGATGATTGACATGTGCCTGGTATACATGATATTCACAAATGCATATAGGTTTTTTTGTGTTTCGACGAAAATGGTGCATTTATTTAGCAGCAGAGTAGTGGGATCAACGAGTCGTTGTTAATGATATCGTTGGGTGTTATGAATCTTGACAAGTCATTGATGTGATTCTAGTGTGGGCTTGTCAAGCAGGGGGGTTCATGGGTCATGTCGGTGCTGGGCCGGTGGCTTGGTGGTGTCGTTGTGTGTTTGGGTTTTTTGTGGTTCGTCTTTGTTGTTCGTTGGTTTGTTGCCGATGCCTTGGGTAGTTGCAGCGCTAAGTGTTACGATTATTTTATCGATGTTAGAGATTGACTAAAAATGGACGAGGGTTGGGACAGGGCAAGTTATGAAGGAGATGGGCTATTTGAGTGTATTAATTTGCATTTCACGTCTTCGCATATATGGAATTATTAATTAATATTTCCGTTTAAGCTGGTGAGACATAGCAGGGTGGGTGCGTTGTTTAAGGCCAGACTAGCTGCCGCAATTAACGGGCGACAAATGGCGTGTTGTGACATTTGTTCCCAACATGGAGAATAGCGGGAAATAACATCAATAAATAGGTTGGCTGTAACTTAGTTGGAGCGAGGCTTGCGCATCAGAATCATGTGGGCAATTGGTGTTCGCTTTGTCCAAGAAGGGAATCGTTGCTTTTTGGGTTGTGTAAAACCGTCGGGTCCTTGCAGGACTGTCAGAATTGAGCTAGCTTAACGGAATAGGCGTTATTGTTGGCCTACAAGTTTCTTACATTCCAAGAATACTCTCAAATAACGCAATACTAAAGGAAATTCCGATAAAGTGATGCAATAAGTTACTGCATAAAGCTGATATAGGTCGATTTGTTAAAGGATAATTCATTTATGGATGTTTTCTAACACGCGTATTAGTTCGAATTTAATTAGCAGGAGCGGGATATTAGCGTGAAGGCCGTAAGCTGAGCGTGTTCAATAGGATGGCCATCTTAGGATGGTTCTTTGGCTTTGCGCAATTGACGAAGACGAGCGAACTATAGAGAGCGCACTTTGTTCCTTTGTGGCCTTTTTGATAAGCGTTCTTGAGAACTACGTAGACACTGGTCTGCATGTCCACTTGCTCATCTGGGTGTTTACTTGTGAGCGATCGCGGCAGGGGAAGGGGCGGGTTGGCGTTAATGGTCGACCGCATAGTTGATACATGACAGAGCTGTTGGTGAAACTGTATCTGAGAACTATGATGTCCGTCGTTGGGTTTCAGACCTTCGCAGTTTGCTGGTCATTGGTGAGATTTTCGTGCTGTCTGGAAAGAGTTCTGGTTTCACCCACAGAGCATTTATATTCGTCAGTATGACTGGTTTTTTTTTTATTTTAAAACTAAGAGATTTGTTTTTCGTTTTATCGGTCTTATTTTAGTTATATTAATTAGATTATGTTGTTCATATTTTGGTAGGGCGTAGCATAGAATTGAGTTACGATGTGGCAATGTTTTTTGATTATTTTGGATCGTGATAAAATGTTGTCCAAAGGTGTGAAAGCGAGCTCCCTTGTAGGTGTTCATAGTTAGGTTTGTTTAGTAGCAGTTTAATACTAATAAAGTTGTCTCACTCTGGGACTGTACTCGTAGGCTGGTGTAGCCAAGTATCAGGATATCGTAATGTGCTGTGTCTTCTGGTTGATTGTTCTTGTTTGTATTGAGGTATGATGGTGTTCAGAGTCAATGAGGTATTGGTTGCTGGACTTGGGATTTCGCTGTCAATATTGTCATATATGCTTTTACAAATGGGCAAATTGGTCCTATTGATGTATATTTGTAAGTTCAGTTTACATTCTGCCTTTTTGAAGTGATTTGTCAAATGGCCCTGTGCATTACTTTCTCTATCATAATAGTGGTCGAATGTTATTCCTGAAACGGGATATTTTGTCGGGTTGGGCCGCGCCTGGGCAGCACTGAGGCTACGAAAGGATAATTTTAGCAAATCCGCGATTGAAGTGGAGCCGGAGTAAAAAAAGTGGTGTCTTTTGCTAACGTGGTTAGCTAATAGATTTACATATTGTGTCTTCCCTGTAAAACATTTAAAAAATCTGAAATGATGGCTGGATTCACAAGATGTGTATCTTTCATCTGGTTTCTTGGACTTGTGATTTAATGATATTTAGATGCTAGTATTTACTTGTGACGCTATGCTAGGCTATGCTAGTCAGCTTTTTTACTGTGGGGGGTGCTCCCGGATCCGGGTTTGGGAGGAATTAGAGGTTAACTGCATGTCCAATTCGTGATGGTAAATTCCCATTGTAATATGTTGCCAATGGACAGTGTCCATTTCCAATATATTTAGGTAGTGATTTACCATTACCAAATGGACAGGCTGAAATCAACACCAACGAGCGAGGGAGAGGAACCACTATCACTGCTAGGCTGTCTCCTCTCACTCCTGAGTTCAACAAGCCAGACAATTGGGCATTTCAGCAATGTAACAGCATGTCCAATTCGTGATGTTAAATGCCCATTGTAATATATTGCTAATGGCCAGGTTCCATTACACATAATACATTGACAGTATTAACATGTAATAAAATTGTGCTAATGGACAGTGCCCATTGAACAAGATACAGTACCAGTCAATAGTTTGGACACACCTACTAATTCCGGGGTTTTTCTTTATTAAACTATGAAATAAAACATGGAATCATGTAGTAACCAAAAAAGTGTTACAAAAATCAAAATCGAACTATATTTTATATTTGAGATTCTTCAAAGTAGCCACCCTTTGCATTAATCAATCAATCAATCAATCAAATGTATTTATAAAGCCCTTTTTACATCAGCCGATGTCACAGAGTGCTATACAGAAACCCAGCCTAAAACCCCAAACAGTAAGCAATGGAGATGTAGAAGCACGGCGGGCTAGAAAAAACTCCCTAGAAAGGCAGGAACCTAGGAAGAAACCTAGAGAGGAACCAGGCTATGAGGGGTGGCCAGTCCTCTTCTGGCTGTGCCGGGTTGAGATTATAACAGTACATGGCCAAGATGTTCAAACGTTCATAGATGACCAGCAGGGTCAAATAACAATAATAATCACAGTGGTTGTAGGTTGCAAGGTCAGCACCTCAAGGTCAGCACCTCAGGAGTAAATGTCAGTTTCATAGCCGATCATTCAGAGTTAGAGATAGCAGGTGCGGTAGAGAGAGAGAGTTGAAAACAGCAGGTCTGGGACAGGTAGCACGTCCGGTGAACAGGTCAGGGTTCCATAGCCGCAGGCAGAACAGTTGAAACTGGAGCAGCAGCACAACCAGGTGGACTGGGGACAGCAAGGAGTCATCATGCCAGGTAGTCCTGAGGCATGGTCCTAGGGCTCAGGTCCTCCAGGAGGGGAGAGGGAGAGAGAGAGAATTAGAGGGAGCATACTTCAATTCACACAGGACACAGCTTTGCACACTCTTGGCATTCTCTCAACCAGTTTCATGAGGTAGTCACCAAGAATGCAGTCACCTAGAATGCATTTCAATTAACATGTGTGCCTTGTTAAAAGTTAATTTAATAAGTTTGAGCCAATCAATTGTGTCGTGACAAGGTAGGGGTGGTATACAGAAGATAGCCCTACTTGGTAAAAGATCAAGTCCATATTATGGCAAGAACAGCTCAAATAAGCAAAGAGAAACGACAGTCCATCATTACTTTAAGACATGGAGGTCACTCAATCTGGAAAATTTCAAGAACTTTGAAAGTTTCTTCAAGTGCAGTCGCAAAGCCATCAACCGCTATGATGAAACTGGCTCTCATGAAGACCGCCACAGGAAAGGAAGACCCAGAGTTACCTCCGCTGCACAGGATAAGTTCATTAGAGTTACCAGCCTCAGATTACAGCCCAAATAAATTCTTCACAGAGTTCAAGTAACAGACACATCTCAACATCAACTGTTCAGAGGAGACTGCGTGAATCAGGCCTTCATGGTCGAATTGCTGCAAAGAAACCACTACTAAAGGACACCAATAATAAGAAGAGACTTTCTTGGTCCGAGAATCATAAGCAATGGACATTAGACCAGTGGAATCTGTCCTTTTGTCTGATGAGTCTAGGTTATGGTGTGGGGGTGAACGGATAATCTCTGCATGTGTGATTCCCACCGTGAAGCATGGAAGAGGTGTGATGGTGTGGGGGTGCTTTGCTGGCGACACTGTCAGTGGTTTATTTAGAATTCAAGGCACACTTAACCAGCATGGCTACCACAGTATTCAGCAGAGTGAAGGAAAAGCAGCCAACAAGTGCTCAGCATATGTGGGAGCTCCTTCCAGACTGTTGAAAAAGCATTCCAGGTGAAGCTGGTTGAGAGAATACGAAGTGTGTGCAAAGCTGTCATCAAGACAAAGGGTGGCAACTTTGAAGAATCTCAAATTCTTCAAATGTTTCTGACTGCTTGTATTCCTGTTGCTGTATTTATATTAGTGTATAGGCTATCAATATCTGTGGGAATATGTGGGTTTGGGACAACTGTGGTTCCGATCCTCTCCTTGAAGTGGTTAGTGTCCCTGAGAAAGCTGGGGTGCCTGGTGGAGAGAGGGTTAATGTAATGGTCTATATACCCTGAGAGGTTATAGGATTCACAATTACACAATCAGATACAATGGTTCTACCTGGAGGAATTCAAAGGGAATTGTCCATTTCTCCGGTTCTTTGTGTATCTTTAGCAGTAGGTAGAATAGTCTTTGTCGTGGGGTGTCTGTACCAGAGAAAGTCCCATTGTTTTTGCTGTGATGTAAATGTTGGTTATAGAGTGTTTTTATTATTGTCCTTAACTGTGTCTTTTGTTGTATACTGTTTTCTATTGGTTTAAAATGTTTAGTGTTAGACAATGATCAATTGGCTTCATACACTGTATGTATCAATGTTTATCTGCTGGTTTGATGATTGTGTGGGTTATTTTACAGTTGTTTTGCCAGTCTTTCTAGGGTTAGGATATAATACTTAAAAAGGCCAGTAGGTGTCCTCCTAGGATCATAAATGTAGGTTCTAAAATGACTGGGTGGCAGTACAGGATCAGATATGGTAAGAGATAAATTCAACCATAGTGTTGTTTGATGATGTGAATATTAAACCAACATTATACATTGACTTGGTTTTATTGTTTTATTATGTTAAAAAGGAGAGGAAAGGAAAGGATAGGCAAAACTAAACTAAATAAAACATGATATATAAAATATAATAAAACCATCCATCCATTGTCCTGTCTGTTAAAATCTATTTTTTTAAACTTTTATAACAACTTTTTTGTTATTGACTGTAGGTGATGGATACACTCCCAGTCTACCCTATTTTGCTGTCTAGAGGGATTTAGGGTTACTGGGAATCATTTTGACTGTGGTGGTTGTGCTGGTCACTGTAGGGGTGGGGTTAGGAAGGGGGCCTATGGTAGTGCTGCTAACTGTAGGGGTGGGGTTAGGGTTAGGAGGGGGGCCTATGGTAGTGCTGCTCTACCTCGGGCCCCGAAACACTGCAAGGCACGCCAACGAAAACACTGGCTAAGCACCACGAAAACACTGCTAAGGTACCACGAAAACACTGCTAAGGCCACCACGAAAACAACTGCTAAGGCACACGAAACACTGCTACCGGCACACGAAAACATGGCTAAGGCACCTACGAAAACACTGCTACGGCACCACGACAAACTTGGCTAAGGTTACACGAAAACACTGCTAGGCACCACGAAAACACTGGCTAGCGGCACCACGAAAACACTGCTAAGGACCACGAAAAAACACTGCTAAGGCACCCACGAAAACATGTAAAGGCACCACGAAAACACTGGCTAAGGCACCACGAAACACTGCTAGGCACCACGAACACACTGCTATGGCACACGAAACATGCTAAGGCACCACGAAAAACTGCTACGGCACCACGAAAACACTGCTTAAGGCACCAGAAAACACTGCTACGGGCACACGAACACACTGCTAGGCTAACCACGAAAACAATGCTAAGGGCACCACGAAAACACTGGCTACGGCACACGAAAACACTGCTTACGGCACCACGAAAACACTGCTAAGGCACCACGAAAACCCTGCTAAGGGCATCCCACGAAAACACTGCTAAGGCACCACGACAACACTGCTACGGCACCACGAAAACACTGCTAAGGGCAACCACGAAAACACTGGCTAAGGCACCACCGAAAACACTGCTAAGGCACTACGAAAACACAGCTACGGCACCACGAAAACACTGCTACTGCACCACGAAAACCCTGCTAAGCACCACGAAAACACTGCTAAGGCCACCAACGAAAACACTGCTAAGGCACCACGAAAACACTGCTAAGGCCACCACGAAACACTGCTAAGGCACCACGAAAACACTGCTAAGGGCACCACGAAAACACTGCTAAGGCACCACGAAAACACTGCTACGGCACCACGAAAAAACTGCTAAGGCACCACGAAAACACTGTAAGGCACCACGAAAACACTGCTAAGGCCCACAAAACACTGCTACGGCACCACGAAAACACTGCTACGGCACACGAAAACACTGGCTAGGCACCCCGAAAACACTGCTAAGGCACAAGAAAACACTGCTAAGGCACCACAAAAACACTGGTTTTTTTTTTTTTTTTTAAAATTTTTTTTTTTTTTCACGGCACAACGAAACGCTGCTACGGGCACCAGAAAACAATGCTAAGGCACCACGAAACCACTGCAAGGCACCACGAAAACACGCTAAGCACACGAAAACACTTGCTTACGGCAACGAAAACG
>NW_019946482.1:20738-23402 GCF_002910315.2 Salvelinus sp. IW2-2015 | reverse complement strand
AGCTAACTGTAGGTGGGGTAGGGTTAGAGGAGGGGCTATGTAGTGCTGCAACGGTAGGGTGGGGGTAGGTTAGAGTGGGCCTATGGTAGTGCTGCTAACTGTAGGGGCGGGGTTAGGGTTTAGGAGGGGGGGACCTATGGTTAGTGCTGCTAACTGTAGGGGTGGGGTTAGGGTTAGGAGGGGGCCTATGGTAGTGCTGCTCTAACTGTAGGGGTGGGGCTCATACCCTACAATAGAACACATCATGCATTCAATTGTTTGGACTTCTAATGTTCTGCATGGACTTCTAATGTGTCTGCATGGACTTTCTAACGTGGCGCATGATTCTAAGTGCTGCATGGACTTCTTTAATGTGTCTGCATGGACTTGTAACGTGTCTGCATGGACTTCTACGTGGCTGCATGGACTTCTAACGTGCTGACATGGACTTGTAACGTGTCTGCATGGACTTCTAACGTGTCTGCATGGACTTCTAAGTTCTGCATGGTCTTCTAACGCTGCTGCATGGACTTCTAATGTGTCTGCATGGACTTCAACGTGTCTGCATGGGCTTCTAAGTGTACTGATGGTTCTTCTAACGCGGCTGCATGGACTTCTAACATGGCTGCATTGGACTTTAATGTTCTGCATGGACCTTCTAATGGTGTCTGACATGGACTTCTAATGTGTCTGCATGGACTTCTAATGTGTCTGCATGGACTTCTAATGTGTCTGCATGGATTGTACGTGTCTGCAGACTTCTAACGTGGCTGCATGGACTTCAACGTGGCTTGGCATGGACTTGAACGTGTCTGCATGGACTTCTAACGCTGTCTGCATGGACTTCTAATGTGTCTGCATGGTCTTCTAACGCGGCTGCATGGACTTCTAATGTGTCTGCATGGACTTCTAACGTGCGCGATGCATGGACTTGTAATGTGTCTGCATGGACTTCTAATGTGTCTGCATGGAACCTTCTAATGTGTCTGCATGGACTTCTAATGTGCTGCATGGACTTCTAAGTGTCGCATGGACTTCTAACACGGCTGCTGCTACGGCACCACGAAAACACTGCTAAGGCACCACGAAAACACTGCTAAGGCACCACGAAAACACTGCTAAGGCACCACAAAAACACTGCTACGGCACCACGAAAACACTGCTACGGCACCACGAAAACGCTGCTAAGGCACCACGAAAACACTGCTACGGCACCACGAAAACACTGCTACGGCACCACGAAAACACTGCTAAGGCTGGTCACCAGCCAAACCAGGTCCTATGCTGGACCAGCCTATATGGACCCCAAAAGGAGCCTTGGCCCCCAAAAAATGTAATTTCGATCTCTGAGCACACTTGTTTTCCTTAGAGATGATTACAATAGCCACTACACAAATACATGTGTAACTGTGTGTATTGTTATCAGACAGGACCATACAGCACTGAATGAGAGAACATTTGACTTGTCTATTAATCAGCTACCAAAAACTTAAATTCATCATAAAAATTCATAGTTGATATTTACGCCTATTGTAAATGTGTTTACAGGTCTATATTTACAAGATGCATTAAAAGTATGTAAGACAGCGGATTACTTGTATATCACCTTTTTGCAATATTGGGTTCCATGAGTTTCTGTAGCCATCCCCTTCCAGCCAGGCATTATTAGTGTCACAACATCAACCATCCATTTGACAAATGGGAGACATTAGAGATGTGAAAAGACATGGTTGTGTTTTGTTCCACCTCGGGTAGGGTATCTAAAAAAATGTGGAGGCCTTGCCACTAGCCCATACAGTCTCTAGACAGTCAAAGTGAGGGATAACATCAACGCACAACGCTGTTATAACCAGTAAAACAACTCTCAGATCTTTATTGTACATAAAAATAAGACTATTATGGTGAGGCAGAGAAGAGAGGAGAAGAGAGATTTCTGATCATATGGATTATATTCATACTATGGCACCAAGCTGAACATTCTGACCAGTATATGTGTGAATCTGAATAGAGTAGTTAGCGGTATACAGACATGTTTACAATAATACATCACTTCTCTGCTTCCATTACAGATGTATATTTTGGCATGTTATATTTGTATTACTTCATGTTATCTTTATCAAAACAAGCAGATCAAAACATTAAATCACAGGGCCTCAGGCATAAAACAAGTAGCATCTAGGTGCCTGTAGAAGGAGAAGATGGTCAGATTGCTGAGAAGAGGGGAGGGAGAGGAAGACAGGAGGACAGCTGGGACATTTGGAGAGAGGAGGAAGGCAACATTGTTGTTGTTTAACATTAGAGAGAAGTGCTACTCTGATAGTACATCCTGTCTTCTAGAGGACATGCATTCAGACTGACTGGGACATCATGACATCAGGTGTGGAGACATTCAGACAACAGGCTTTAAGGCCAGCGGAGGGACTCATGGGTACCCAGCATGCTCTGCTTCAGTACCTCCTCACACCCAGCTGATAAGGCACAGCTGAAGCATGAGACACAGCAACAAAACTAAACTAAACATCTGGAAAGAACCCCCTGACCTCTAACAAAGTGAGAATGATATGTATGGTCTGCCCAGCAGGCTCTGGCTTGGTCATGGTCTGGTCTGGTCCGTTCTGGTCCGGGCTGGTCTGGTCTGGTCTGGTCCGGGCTGGTCTGGGCTGGTCCGGGCCGGTCTGGTCTGGT
>NW_019946482.1:5665-18538 GCF_002910315.2 Salvelinus sp. IW2-2015 | reverse complement strand
ACAGGAACTATGGGATCCAAATAAACCCCAGGAAGAGTAGCTGCTGCTTGGCAGGAACTATGGGGATCCATAATAAACCCAGGAAGAGTAGCTGCTGCTTGGCAGGAACTAATGGGGATCCATAATACAACCAAGGAAGGTAGCTGCTGCCTTGGCGGAACTAATGGGGATCCATAATAAACCCCAGGAAGAGTAGCTACTGCTTGCAGGAACTAATGGGGATCCATAATAAACCCCAGGAAGAGTAGCTGCTGCTTGACAGGAACTAATGGGGATCCATAATAAACCCCAGGAAGAGTAGCTGCTGACTTGGCAGGAACTAATGGGGATCCATAATAAACCCCAGGAAGAGTAGCTGCTGGCTTGGCAGGAACTAATGGGGATCCATAATAAACCCAGGAAGAGTAGCTGCTGACTTGGCAGGAACTAATGGGGATCCATAATAAACCCCAGGAAGAGTAGCTACTGCCTTGGCAGGAACTATGGGGATCCATAAATAAACCCCAGGAAGAGTAGCTGCTGACTTGGCAGGAACTAATGGGGATCCAAAATAAACCCCAGGAAGAGTAGCTGCTGCCTTGCAGGAACTAACGGGGGATCCATATAAACCCCAGGAAGAGTAGCTGCTGCCTTGGTAGGAACTAATGGGGATCCATAATAAACCCCAGGAAGAGTAGCTGCTGCCTTGACAGGAACTAACGGGGATCCTAATAAACCCCAGGAAGAGTAGCTGCTGCCTTAACAGGAACTAACGGGAATCCATAATAAACCCCAGGAAGAGTAGCTGCTGCCCTTGGCAGGAACGAATGGGTATCCATAATAAACCCCAGGAGAGTAACTGCTGCCTTGGCAGGAACTAATGAGGATCCATAATAAACCCAGGAAGAGTAGCTGCTGCCTTGACAGGAACTAATGGGGATCCATAATAAACCCCAGGAAGAGTAGCTGCTGCTTGGCAGGAACTAATGAGGATCCATAATAAACCTCAGGAAGAGTAGCTGCTGCCTTGGCAGGAACTAATGGGGATCCATAATAAACCCCAGGAAGAGTAGCTGCTGCCTTGGCAGGAACGAATGGAGATCATAATAAAAAACTGAGGTCTATGTGCAAGGCAGCAGCTACTCTTCCTGGGGTTTATTATGGATCCCCATTAGTTCCTGCCAAGTCAGTAGCTACTCTTCCTGGGGTTTATTATGGATCCCCATTAGTTCCTGCCAAGTCAGCAGCTACTCTTCCTGAGGTCCAGCAACATTACAGGAACGACATGGAACTCTATTCCACATCAGGTAACTGATGCAGCAGTAGAATCAGATTTAAAAAACAGATAAAAACACACCTTATGGAACACCAAGGACTGTGAAGCAACACAAACATAGGCACAGACACATGCATACACACACATGATAACATACGCAGAATACACACCCGTACACATGGATTTTGTGTTGTAGATATGTGGTAGTAGAGTAGTGGCCTGAGGGCACACATTTAATGTGTTGTGAAATCTGTTCTGAATGTATTGTAAAGTAACTGTCTTAATGTTGTAGTCATGGCTCTATGTAGTACTGTGCACCTCCCATAGTCTGTTCTGAACTTGGGGACTGTGAAGAGACCTTTGGTCACATGTCTCTGACAAATACAAATAGTGATGAAGTCAATCTCTCCTCCACTTTGAGCCAGGAGAGATTGACATGCATATTATTAATATTAGCTCTCTGTGTACATCCAAGGGTCAGCTGTGCTGCCCTGTTCTGAACCAATTGTGGCACTTGACCAGATGACTGAACATTAGTCCAGGTGTGACAATACTAGGGCCTGTAGCATCTGCCTTGTTGATAGTGTTGTTAAGAAGGTAGAAACTAGGGCCTGTAGCATCTGCCTTGTTGATAGTGTTGTTAAGAAGGTAGAAACTAGGGCCTGTAGGACCTGCCTTGTTGATAGTGTTGTTATGAAGGTAGAAACTAGGGCCTGTAGGACCTGCCTTGTTGATAGTGTTGTTAAGAAGGCGTAGAAACTAGGGCCTGTAGGACCTGCCTTGTTGATAGTGTTGTTAAGAAGGTAGAAAATAGGGCCTGTAGGACCTGCCTTGTTGATAGTGTTGTTAAGAAGGTGAACTAGGGCTGTAGGACCTGCCTTGTTGATAGTGTTGTAAGAAGGTAGAAACTAGGGCCTGTAGGACCTGCCTTGTTGATAGTGTTGTTAAGAAGGTAGAAACTAGGGCCTGTAGGACCTGCCTTGTTGATAGTGTTGTTAAGAAGGTAGAAACTAGGGCCTGTAGGACCTGGCCTTTGTTGATAGTGTTGTTATAGAAGGTAGAAACTAGGGCCTGTAGGACCTGCCTTGTTGATAGTGTTGTTATGAAAGTAGAAACTAGGGCCTGTAGGACCTGCCTTGTTGTTAGTGTTGTTAAGAAGCTAGAGCAGCTGTCACGATCGTCTTCAGGGTGGAAATGACCGGACCAAGGTGCAGCGTGGGGGGGGCGTACATTTCTTTTTATTATGAATGTCGCCAGTAAATGATTTGTCCCAAATACAATGCTTTTAGTTTTTGAAATATTTAGTTCTAACCCATTCTGAAACTAACTGCAGCTCTTTGTTAAGTGTACCTTGGACTAAAGTTGATGACTAAAGTTAGTGTTACCTTAGAGCCTTGTGGGTGGGACTGCCAATCCTCTGAGGTATTAGCCTACTATAGTAACTGACTGTAGGCCGGGAACGCTCATGTAGCCTAATATAATAGTAATGTAATACAGAATGGCGCCAGAGGGGATGGCTGCCGTTTTACTGGCTCCTAACCAATTGCGCTATTTTTTGTGTTTTTTCACATTGTTTGTAACTTATTTTGTACATAATGTTGATGCTACCGCCTCGTATGACCAAAAAAAGCTTCTGGATTTCAGAACAGCGATTACTCAGCTCGAACTGGACAAAGATTTTTTCTTTAATGAGTCTGACAGGAAGGATATAACGTTGCTCCCAGACAAGGCCCAAATCCCCACCATTCACATGAAGAATATAAGGAACTACAGGGGGCGAAGATTAAGGTGCCTTGCGAGAATTGGGCGGTGAGTGGGTTATCTGCCTCTACCATCCATTCTATTAGCCAACGTGCAGTCACTGGAGAATAAACTGGATGAACTCCGTTCGAGACTATCCTACCAACGGGACATTAAAAACAGTAATATCTTTTGTTTCAGCGAGTCGTGGCTGAACGACGACACGGATAATATACAGTTGGCTGGGTTTTCTGTGCATCGGCAGGACAGAACAGCGATATCTAATATTAAGGAAGTCTCGAGGTATTGCTAGCCTGAGGTAGAGTACCTCATGATAAGCTGTAGACCACACTATCTATCAAGAGAGTTTTATCTATATTTTTTGTAGCCGTCTATTTACCATCACAAACCGAAGCTGGCACTAAGACCGCACTCAACGAGCTATATAAGGCCATAAGCAAACAGGAAAACGCTCATCCAGAAGTGGCACTCCTAGTGGCCGGGAACTTTAGTGCAGGCAAACTTAAATCCGTTTTACCTCATTTCTACCAGCATGTCACGTGCAACTAGAGGGGAAAAAAACCTAGACCATCTTTACTCCACACACATAGACACGTACAAAGCTCTCCTTCGCCCTCCATTTGAAAAATCTGACCATAATTATATCCTCCTGATTCCTGCTTACAAGCAAAAACTAAAGCAGGAAGTACCAGTGACTCGCTCTATACAGAAGTGGTCAGCTGACGCGGATGCTACGTTACAGGACTGTTTTGCTAGCACAGACTGGAATATGTTCCAGGATTCATCCAATGGCATTGAGGAGTACACCACCTCAGTCATCGGCTTCATCAATAAGTGCATCGACGTCGTCCCCACAGTGACCGTACGTACATATCCCAACCAGAAGCCATGGATTACAGGCAACATCTGCACCGAGCTAAAGGCTAGAGCTGCCGCTTTTAAGGAGTGGGACACTATTCCAGACGATTTAAAAAAATCTCGTTATGCCCTCAGACAAACCATCAAACAGGCAAAGCGTCAATACCGAACTAAGATTGAATCCTACTACACCGGCTCTGATACTCATCGGATGTGGCAGGGCTTGCAAACTATTACGGACTACAAAGGGAAACCCAGCCGCAAGGTGCCCAGTGACGCGAGCCTACCAGACTGGCTAAATTCCGTTTATGCTCGTTTAGATGCAAGCAACACTGAAGCATACATGAGAGCACCAGATGTTCCGGACAACTGTGTGATCACGCTCTCCGTAGCCGATGTGAGCAAGACCTTTAAACAGGTCAACATTCAGAAGGCCGCAGGGCCAGACGGATTACCAGGACGTGTACTAAGAGCATGCGCAGACAAACTGTAGGGCTCTCAGTGCAAGGACGTGTAGGGTCTTCACTGACATTTTCAATCAAATAAAATACAATTTTGAAATATTTAGGTCTAAATATTCCTTGTCACCCATTCTGAAACTAACTGCAGCTCTTTGTTAAGTGTAGCAGTCACATCAGTCTCAAATCAAATCAAATGTATTGGTCGCATACACATAGTTAGCAGATGTTAATGCGAGTGTAGCGAAATGCTTGTGCTTCTAGTTCCGACTATGCAATAAAATCTAACAGTAATCTAACAAATTCACAACAACTACCTTATACACACAAATACACACAAATGTAAAGTGGTGAATAAGATGTACATATAAATATATGGATGAGCGATGGATGTGCAGCATAGGCAAGATGCAATAGATGGTATAGAATACAGTATATAGATATGAGACGAGTAATGTAGGATATGTAAACATTATTAACCTCTTAGTGAATAGGGGGGCGCTGTTTTCACTTTGGGAAAAAATCCTGCCAAAATTAAACGGCCTCGTACTCTGTTCTAGATCATACGATATGCATATTATTATTACTATTGGATAGAAAACACTCTGAAGTTTCTAAAACTGTTTGAATTATATCTGTGAGTAAAATATAACTAATTTGGCAGCAAACTTCCAAACAGGAAGTGAAAATTCTGAAAATGGGGCTCTGTGTAAGGCCTTGCCTATTCAATTGCCTTTTATTTAAGGATCTGTATGCACTTCATACGCCTTCCACTAGATGTATCTTTCATTTGCAACATGTATTTTTTAGTAAAGTTTATGATGAGTTTTTTGGTGCATTATGGCGCTGTATTCACAATGTAAAACCAGGATTTGTAGCTATAAATATGCACATTTTCGAACAAAACATAAATGTATTGTATAACATGATGTTATAAGACTGTCATCTGATGAAGTTGTTCAAAGGTTAGTGATTAATTTTATCTCTATTTGTGGGTTTTGTGAAAGCTATCTTTGCGGTGAAAACATGGCATTGTGTGTTTGGCTATTGTGGTGAGCTAACATAAATATATATTGTGTTTTTGCTGTAAAACATTTTAAAAATCGGACATGTTGGCTGGATTCACAAGATGTTTATCTTTCATTTGCTGTATTGGACTTGTTAATGTGTGGAAGTTAAATATAAAAAAAAAAAATATTTGAATTTCGCGCGCTGCGAAGGAATGTTGTGGGTGTTCCGCTAGCGGAACCCCGGGGCGAGAAAGGTTAAAGTGGCGTTATTTAAAGTGACTAGTGATACCTTTATTAAGTCCATTTATTTAAGTGGCCAGAGATTTGAGTCTGTATGTTGGCAGCAGTCTATGTTAGTGATGGCTGTTTAACAGTCTGAGGGCCTTGAGATAGAAGCTGTTTTTCAGTCTCTCGGTCCCTACTTTGATGCACCTGTACTGACCTCGCCTTTTGGATTATAGCGAGGTAAACAGACAGTGGCTCGGGTGGTTGTTGTCCTTGATGATCTTTTTGGCCTTCCTGTGAGGGTGGTGCAATTGCCATACCAGGCGGTGATACAGCCCGATAGGATGCCCTCGATCGTGCATCTGTAAAAGTTTGTGAGTGTTTTAGATGACAAGCCAAATTTCTTCAGCCTCCTGAGCTTGAATAGCCTCTGTTGCGCCTTCTTCACCACGCTGTCTGTGTGGGTGGACCATTTCAGTTTGGCTGTGATGTGGAAGCCGAGGAATTTAAATCTTTCCACCTTCTCCACTACTGTCCCGTCGATGTGGATGGGGGGCTGCTCCCTCTGCTGTTTCCTGTAGTCCACGATAATCTCCTTTGTTTTGTTGACATTGTGTTGAGGTTATTTTCCTGACACCACACTCCGAGGTCCCTCACCTCCTCCCTGTAGGCCGTCTCGTTGTTGTTGGTAATCAGGCCTACCACTGCAGTGTCGTCTGCAAACTTGATGATTGAGTTGGAAGCGTTCATGGCCACGCAGTTGTCGTGTCTTTGGCATCATTAAACTGAAGACTTAATTATCAAATAACTCTATGTAATTATTATTACGCGATTAAACTGATTAATCATGTAACTGTAATTAACTAGGAAGTCGGGGCACCAAGGAAAATATTCAGATTACAAAGTTATAATTTTCCTAATATAACTTTCAGATATTTGAATATCTGATCACTTAGTCTTCAAATTAATGAGTTATTTACCTCATGTTAGTCTCATTCCAAACGTCGTAAATTGTTGGTTATCTGCAAGAACCCAGTCTTCACTATGAGTCATTCATACATTAATTGTCTTAAAATATTTATTTACTAACTAAGTAATTCCCAGAAATGCATAAACAAACAGTAGATAGTTACAAGGAAATGATAACGGAGTTTCCCTAGTGGGATAAACCGGTATCGCGGCTTGGTGGACAAAAGGGAAGTGGGGGTCAACTGAGATGAGACACTACAGAGTTGATAATTATAACAATTGAAATGCTAATCCTTTGCACATGAACGCTCACTCATTCGGGAATAATTGCAATCAATATATATATTTACGCTCAGTTTGTCGTCGGGATCTCTGTTGAAAAGTTAGTTTCTGTTGGAGAGTTTGTCCGCCCTCTCTCTGTCTCTGTCTTGGTTAGAATGGATAGTTCAGAGTGACATTCATTCATGTCGTTATAGAATAGATGTTTCGGCGGTTGTCGGTCTTCGCGTTCAATGATACCGAATTCCTAGCTGCAGACTAGTAATTAATATCAAAGACGTGTTCTTATTCTGTCGGTATCAATAGTCTAAGAGTTTAACCACATGGTTAAAAAAGATTCAAAGATTCAGCCATCTACTCAAACCTTAAGTTAATGGTCTCCTCTCGAACCTTGGCCTTCTCGTTATCGAGGTAAGCTGGTCTGGTGATAGAAAACCCAGGTGGGGGTTTTATTCAGAAGAGCAGAAAAGGGCCTGTCCCAGGACGCAAGACCATAACTGTGCTCATGGGCGGTCCTCTGATTTAGTTCAACTCCAAAGGGAATTGGAGTTCCCTTCATTAAACAGTCCAAAATCACATTACACAATTTCACAAACAGTTCCATCCTCACGCATTCATTTTATACAACAATTAGATGTAAGCCTCATATCTGAGGCTATTGTATAAACAGCGTTATGGTAATGTGGCCGTATTGTCTCCCATGAGTTTCACAAAATTGTACCAAACGGACCAGTTCGTAGCTGGATTCTTCACCAATCTTTTATACCTTCTCCAGAACATAAATGTTGTTTGGTTCTCCAGTTCTGTGAGGTGGAAGAAATTCCTTTGTTCTCTCTATGAAAACTCACTCTCTCTATACTCTGGCCATGAGGAGATAATCTCCTCCAGGAATTTACAACCTGAGGTCGCAGAAGCCTGAGTGTAGGAGACAGAGAGAGGGGGATGGTGCTCGCTATACCCAAAGAGGGCAACGTCATGACACAGTCATGGGTGAACAGGGAGTACAGGAGAGGGCTGAGAGTGAGGCCCCAGTGTTGAGGATCTCCGGGGTGGAGATGTTGTTTCCAACCTTCACCACCTGGGGGAGGGCCGTCAGAAAGTCCAGAACCCAGTTGCACAATGACGAGTTTGGAGGGTACTATGGTGTTGAATGCTGAGCTGTAGTCGATACACAGCAATCTCACATAGGTATTCCTCTTATCCAGATGGGATAGGGCAGTGTGCAGTGAGATGGCGATTGCATCGTCAGTGGACCTATTGGGGCGGTAAGCAAATTGGAGTGGGTCTAGGGTATCAGGTAGGGTGGAGGTGATATGATCCTTGACTAGTCTCTCAAAGCATTTCATGATGACAGACATGAGTGCAATGGGGCGATAAGTCATTTAGTTCAGTTTCCTTAGATTTCTTGGGAAGAGGAACAATGGTGGCCATTTGAAGCATGTGGGGACAGCAGACTGGGATAGGGATTGGTTGAATATGTCCGTAAACACCAGCCAGCTGGTCTGCGAATGCTCTGAGGATGCGGCTAGAGATGCCGTCTGGGCCGGCAGCCTTGCGAGGGTTAACACGTTTAAATGTTTTACTCACGTTGGCCACGGAGAAGGAGAGCCCACAGGTTTTGGTAGCAGGCCGTGTCAGTGGCACTGTATTGTCCTCAAAGCGAGCAAAGAAGTTATTTATCCGTGATTCACTGTAGACCCTGCCACATACGTCTCGTGTTTGCCGTTGAATTGCGACTCTTCTTGTCTCTATACTGACGCTTTGCCTGTTTGATTGCCTTGTGGGGGGAATAGCTGCACTGTTTGTATTCGGTCATGTTTCCAGTCGCCTTGCAATGACTAAAAGCTGTGGTTTGCGCTTTCAGTTTTGCGCGAATGCCGCCATTAATCCACAGATTCTGGTTAGGGTTTTAATAGTCACAGCGGGTACGACATCTCTGATGCACTTGCTAATAAACTCGCTCACCAAGTCAGAGTATACATTATTGTTGTTGTCTGAGGCTATCCGGAACATATCCCAGTGCACGTGATCGAAGCAATCTTGAAGGGTGGAATCCGATTGGTCAGACAAGCATTGTATTGACCTGAGCACGGGCGTTTCCTGTTTTAGTTTCTGTCTATAGCCTGGGAGTAATAAAATGGATTCATGGTCAGATTTGCTGAAGGCAGGGTGCGGGAGGGCTTTGTATGCATCACAGAAGTTTGAGTAGCAATGATCCAGATTTCTGCCAGCTCGTGTCGCGGATTCGATATGCTGATAGAATTTAGAGAGTATTGATCTTAGGTTAGTTTTGTTAAAATCCCCAGCCACAATAAATGCAACCTCAGGATGTATGGTTTCCAGTTTACAGAGTCCAGTGAAGTTCTGTCAGGGCTGACGAGATATCTGCTTGGGGGGGATATACACGGCTGTGACTATAATCAAAGAGAATTCTCTTGGAAGATAATGAGGTCGGCATTTGATTGTAAGGAATTCTAGGTCAGGTAAACAAAAGGACTTGAGTTCCTGTATGTTGTTGTGATTACACCATGAGTCGTTAATCATAAGGCAACAGGTCCTGGCTCTGAGAGCTCTACAAGTCCTGGCACTGAGAGCCCAACATGTCCTGGCTCTGAGAGCCCTACCTATCCTGGCTCTGAGAGCCCTACCTATCCTGGCTCTGAGAGCCCTACACGTTTTTGCTCTGAGAGCCCTACAGGTCCTGTTACTGAGAGCCCTACAGGTCCTGGTACTGAGAGCCCTACAGGCATCCTGGTACTGAGAGCCCTACAAGTCCTGGTACTGAGAGTCCTACAGGTCCTGTTACTGAGAGCCCTACAGGTCCTGGCTCTGAGAGCCCTACCTACCCTGGCTCTGAGAGCCCTACACGTTTTTGCTCTGAGAGTCCTACAGGTCTGTTACTGAGAGCCCTACAGGTCCTGGCTCTGAGAGCCCTACCTACCCTGGCTCTGAGAGCCCTACACGTTTTTGCTCTGAGAGCCCTACACGTTTTTGCTCTGAGAGCCCTACAGGTCCTGTTACTGAGAGCCCTACAGGTCCTGGTCTGAGAGCCCTACAGGTCCTGGTACTGAGAGCCCTAGAGGTTCTGGTACTGAGAGCCCTACAGGTCTGGTACTGAGAGCCCTACAGGTCCTGGTACTGAGAGCCCTACAGGTCCTGGCTCTGACTGCAGAAATGGAATAGAAACCTTACAGATTTCAACTAGATGGCTGAATATTGATAAATTCAATCTATCGTTTTATTCTGGTGATCACGCTTTATTTAACAAGTAATGACAGAATAGAAGCTGCATGTAGGCCGATCTAATTATAGACAAGTTGGCTAACAAATAGCCTACAAAATGTTGAAAAATATATGCAGAAAAATCTGTAAAATAGAGTTGAAAGTAGACTGAGTAGGCAGAGATGACTGGCCGGGACCTTGCCACACGCGACAGCAGTGGACAACTCAATCAATTCAGGCTAACTGTGTGCCGAAAGACAATAACCAACTCTCATTAGACTTTTTCTGTCTATTTCCATTGATATGTGCACTGTTCCAGATGCTGGATCATTATAGAGTGGATGGAACGTGTGCAGGCAGCCTGCTTTTTAAAGGGATAGAGTGTGGAACGTGTGCAGGTAGCCTGCTTTTTAAAGGGATAGAGTGGATGGAACGTGTGCAGGCAGCCTGCTTTTTAAAGGGATAGAGTGGATGGAACGTGTGCAGGTAGCCTGCTTTTTAAAGGGATAGAGTGGATGGAACGTGTGCAGGTAGCCTGCTTTTTAAAGGGATAGAGTGGATGGAACGTGTGCAGGTAGCCTGCTTTTAAAGGGATAGAGTGGATGGAACGTGTGCAGGTAGCCTGCTTTTTAAAGGGATAGAGTGGATGGAACGTGTGCAGGTAGCCTGCTTTTTAAAGGGATAGAGTGGATGGAACGTGTGCAGGTAGCCTGCTTTTAAAGGGATAGAGTGGATCGAACGTGTGCAGGTAGCCTGCTTTTTAAAGGGATTTGTTTGACAACCAGATGAAACATGGTTGTGTTTATGCCACATTAAAAGTGAATACATTTGTACTGTTAAATGACCATAGGAAGTCCCACAACTCCTGTCAATAGTTCTGCCGTCCCTGTTCCCAGGAACGGATAGTTCATGTAGGGGTTAGAGTTTAGATCCAGGGGGAGCGGTGAGACCAGGAAGAGTTAGGGATCTGGGTGTAGGGGTTAGGGACTACGTATTGAGGTGTAGGGGTTAGGGACTACGTTTAAGGTGTAGGGGTTAGGGCTACGTATTAAGGTGTAGGGGTAGGGACTACGTATTGAGGTGTAGGGTTAGGACTACGTATTAAGGTGTAGGGGTTAGGGACTACGTATTAGGTGTAGGGGTTAGGGACTACGTATTAAGGTGTAGGGGTTAGGGACTACGTATTAAGGTGTAGGGGTTAGGGACTACGTATTAAGGTGTAGGGGGTAGGGACTACGTATTAAGGTGTAGGGGTTAGGGACTACGTATTAAGTGTAGGGGTTAGGGACTAGTATTAAGGTGTAGGGTTAGGGACTACGTATAAGGTGTAGGGGTAGGGATACGTATTAAGGTGTAGGGGTTAGGACTACGTATTAAGGTGTAGGGGTTAGGGACTACGTATTAAGGTGTAGGGGTTAGGGACTACGTATTAAGGTGTAGGGGTTAGGGACTACGTATTAAGGTGTAGGGGTTAGGGACTAGTATTAAGTGTAGGGTTAGGACTACGTATTAAGGTGTAGGGGTTGGGACTATGTATTAAGGTGTAGGGGTTAGGACTATGTATTAAGGTGTAGGGGTTAGGACTACGTATTAAGGTGTATGGGGTAGGGACTACGTATTAAGGTGTAGGGGTTAGGGACTACGTATTAAGGTGTGGGGGTAGGAACTACGTATTAAGGTGTGGGGTTAGGGACTACGTATTAAGGTTGGGATTAGGGACTACGTAATTAAGGTGTAGGGGTTGGGACTACGTATTAAGGTGTAGGGGTTAGGGACTATGTATTAAGGTGTAGGGGTTAGGGACTACGTATTAAGGTGTGGGTTAGGACTACGTATTAAGGTGTAGGGGTAGGGACTACGTATTGAGGTGTAGGGGTTAGGGACTACGTATTAAGGTGTAGGGATTAGGGATTACGTATTAAGGTGTAGGGGTAGGGGACTACATATTAAGGTGTAGGGGTTAGGGACTACGTATTAATGGTAGGGATTAGGGATTACGTATTAAGGTGTAGGGGTTAGGGACTACGTATTAAGGTGTAGGGGTTAGGACTACGTATTAGGTGTAGGGGTTAGGGACTACGTATTAAGGTGTAGGGGTTAGGGACTACGTATTAAGTGTAGGGTTAGGGATGTGTTTGTATAAGGGTTATGTGTACCTTGGATCCAGGAGGAGCGGTGAGACCCAGGAAAGCGTAGACACATTGTTTCTCTGGCCTCAAAGAACGCCTCGTAGTTCTGAAGGAGAGAGAGATAAACCTGATAAACCCTACAGCCTCGTAGTTTATGAAGGAGAGAGATAAACCCTGATGAACCCCACAGCCTCGTAGTTTGAAGGAGAGAGATAACCCTGATAAACCCTACAGCCTCGTAGTTCTGAAGAGAGAGAGATAACCCTGATAAACCCTACAGCTCGTAGTTATGAAGGAGAGGATAAACCTGATAAACCCACGCTCTCGTAGTTCTGAAGCAGAAGAGATAAACCTGATAACCCTAAACCCACCTCTCTGTCTTTGTGTTACTCATACTCTACTACAACTGTTTAGTACCTATACTGCTCAACCTCTATAACGCTGTTTAGTACCATAACTCTCAACCTCTACTAACCTGTATTAGTACATACGTCCTCAACCCTCTAGTACAACCTGTATTAGTACCATACCTCCTCAACCTCTACTACACACTGTATTAGTGCAGCGATACTCTCCTCAACCCTCTACTTACAACTGTATTAGTCCATAACCTCCCTCCCACCCTCTTATACACCGTGTATTAGTACGATAACCTCCCTCAACCTCCTACATACACCTGTATTAGTACCTATAACTCCTCAACCCCT
>NW_019946482.1:0-2171 GCF_002910315.2 Salvelinus sp. IW2-2015 | reverse complement strand
CGGCTCTGGCGGCTCCTGACTGATGGACGGCTCTGGCAGCTCCTGACTGACGGACGGCTCTAGCGGCTCAGGACAGACGGGCGGCTTTGACGGCTCAGGACAGACGGGCGGCTCTGAAGGCTCAGGACAGACGGACAGCTCAGACGGCGCTGGGCAGACGGGCAGCGCAGGCGGCGCTGGGCAGACGGGCAGCGCAGGCGGCGCTGGGCAGACGGACAGCGCAGGCGGCGCTGGGCAGACGGCAGCCTCTGGCCTGCTGAGGCGCACAGTAGGCCTGGTGCGTGGTGCCGGAACTGGTGGTACCGGGCTAAGGACACGCACCTCAAGGCTAGTGCGGGGAGCAGCAACAGGGCGTACAGGGCTCTGGAGACGCACAGGAGGCTTGGTGCGTGGTGCTGGAACTGGTGGTACCGGGCTGGAGACACGCACCACAGGGTGAGTGCGTGGAGGAGGAACAGGACACTGGAGACGCACAGGAAGTGCGTGATGTTGGCACTGGTGGTACTGGGCTGGTGCGAGGGGGTGGCACCGGATAGACCGGACCGTGAAGGCGTACTGGAGCTCTTGAGCACCGAGCCTGCCCAACCTTACCTGGTTGAATGCTCCCCGTAGCCAGGCCAGTGCGGCGAGGTGGAATAGCCCGCACTGGGCTGTGCTGGCGAACCGGGGACACCACGCGTAAGGCTGGTGCCATGTACGCCGGCCCGAGGAGACGCACTGGAGACCAGATGCGTTGAGCCGGCTTCATGGCACCTGGCTCAATTCCCACTCTAGCCCGGCCGATACGTGGAGCTGGGATGTACCGCACCGGGCTATGCACACGTACAGGAGGCACCGTGCGCTCTACCGCATAACACGGTGTCTGCCCGTACTCTCGCTCTCCATGGTAAGCACAGGGAGTTGGCGCAGGTCTCCTACCTGACTTCGCCACACTCCCCGAGAGCCCCCCCAATAATTTTTTGGGGCTGTCTCTCGGGCTTCCTACCGCATCGCCGTGCTGCCTCCATTCGCCGCTATCCCTCCGCACATTGCTCCATAGAATCCCATGCGGGCTCCGGCACTCTCCCTGGGTCGACCGCCCACCTGTCTATCTCTTCCCAAGTGGTATAATCCAGATTCTGCTGCCGAGCTAGCTCCTCAAAACGCCGCCTCTCTGCTTTCGCTGCCTCCAGCTCAGCTTTGGGGCGGCGATATTCCCCTGGCTCTGCCCAGGGTCCTTTACCGTCCAACTCGTCTTCCCATGTCCATTCCTGACATCGCTTCTGCTGCTGCTGCCGCTGTCCGTTACCACGCTGCTTGGTCCGAGTTTGGTGGGTGATTCTGTAATGTTTTTCGTCGGTGGAAAGAGAGGAGGACCAAAGCGCAGCGTGGTACGTTTCCATATTTATTGGAATACTTTTTCAATACGAACAAAAACAATAAATAAATATGGTTCCCAATCAGAGACAACGTAAAACACCTGCCTCTGATTGAGGACCATATCAGGCCAATAAGACAAACCTAACCTAGAAACATAGAACATAGACTATACCCACCCAGCTCACGTCCTGACCAACTAAATAAAGACAAAACAAAGGAAATAAGGTCAGGAACGTGACAGTGAGCCACAGGTTCAGTATAATAAGTAATAATAGCAGCTGCATCTTTAAGAGGTAGGGGTCCAGGTTGTCTGGACCTGCAGACTTTTAGTGTCTATTGCCTTTAGTGTCTGCCTGTTTAGTGTTATAGACATCAGTATAAGAAACAGGCTCAAAGTTGAAATGGTTCACATGAGGGCCTATATTATAGTTGACTGTAACAGAGCTTACATTAGAGGCCTGGGCCCTACCATTATTAAAAAACTGAACCAGCAGATATGAAGTGCTTGTGAAAATGAAGTGTTTGTTTCACAATAAAAAATATTTTGCATCGTCAAAGTGGTAGGCATGTTGTGCAAATCAAATGATACAAACCCCAAAAATCTATTTCAATTCCAGGTTGTAAGAAAACAAAATAGGAAAAATGCCAAGGGGGTGAATACTTTCGCAAGGCACTGTATGCGCATCAGCGCTCATTGGACTCACCTGGACTCCTTCATGTTGTTGATTGCCCCTCTATATCGGTTTGTTCCTCAGTTTTGTTGGACAGTTTTGTCCATTAAATGTTCACTCCCTGTACGCTTCTTGGCCCCT
>NW_019946481.1:9817-40242 GCF_002910315.2 Salvelinus sp. IW2-2015 | reverse complement strand
TAGGGCACCGTGGTCACCTGGGAGGCGCTAGGGCACCGTGGTCAACTGGGAGGCGGTAGGGCACCGTGGTCACCTGGGAGGCGGTAGGGTCACCTGGGAGGCGGTAGGGTCACCTGGGAGGCGGTAGGGCACCGTGGTCACCTGGGAGGCGTTATGTAATTCCCTGAAAGTGCTGTTTTTAAACTTGAGTCAGTCAGCATGACAACATGACCTAGTCCTAGGCCCCTAAAGAAGTAGAAACTGACAGACCTGGCTGACAAAACATACCCCCCTTTTTTTATCTGTGTTCTGTAAAGGAGTATTGCTTTCAACAGCACCATCCAGTTGAGCTATACAAACTGCTTCGTGGGCTTTAAGGAACGAGTCTTGTCCGACAGCTGCATTTAAAAAAATATATAAGGACTGAGCATAAAGAAGCGCTGATGTTTTGAGATGTCTGTTGTTGTAAAGCTTTGGCATCTAGGCTAGACTATGAGAGTGGCGTTTACACTGGTTGCTAGTCGGAAATGACACCCTATTCCCTATATAGTGCACTACTTTTGACCACAGACCAATGGGGGAGTAGAGCGCTATCTGGGATAGGTTGTCATTTGTAAAGCAGCCTGGGTTGTACCAACATGGTAACATGATGCCATTTACCTTCATAACACTTTCCAGTTTTATACGAGCTTACGAGGTCCAAAACAAGACCAACCCCTAGCCCAGGGAAGTGGCTGGACTAGTCACAGTGCTGTCCTCAGTCAGTGTTTGTTGGAATACATTTCTCKATGCACTGTAGCCCTGGAGAAAGACAAGAGTCTGGCATTGATGTGGCTGACAAGACGGAAACAAAGKTTTCTCTTCACCCAAAGTGTGAATCATCTGAAAATACTATTTTTATCTCTTGTTTCTGATACTTTCTGTGAAATGGGAAGTTCAGATACAGTTGCTTTCATGTATTATAACCATTCTTACAAACAAAATGTCCTATTTAAATAAATGTCATTCAAAAGGAATTTTGTTATACGATTTGTTTCTTTAGACAAAATATAATTAACACTTGGCTCCTGTTCACATTCAACCTGCATCAAATGTCATAGACCCATAAACATTACAGTGCATTCATACCCCTTGACTTTTTCCACATTTTGTTACGTTACAGCCTTATAAAATGTATTAAATTGTTTTTCTCCCCTCAATCTATACACAATACCCCATAATGACAAAGCAAAACAGGTTTTTAGAAATGTATTAAATGAAATATCACATTTATATAAGTTAAGACCTTTTACTCAGTACTTTGTTGAAGCATCTTTAGTAGCGTTTACAGCCTCGAGTCTTCTTGGTGTGACGCTAGAAGCTTGGCACAGCTGTATTTGGGAGTGTCTCCATTCTTCTCTGCAGATCCTCTCTAGCTCTGTCAGGTTGGATGGGGAGCGTCGCTGCACAGCTATTTTCAGGTCTCTCCAGAGATGTTTGATCTGGTTCAAGTCTGGGCTCTGGCTGGGCCACTCAAGGAATTCCAAGACTTGTCCCAAAGCCACTACTGCGTTGTCTTGGCTGTGTGCTTAGAGTTGTTGTCCTGTTGGAAGGTGAACCTTCGACCCAGTCTGAGGTCCCGAGCGCTCTGGAGCACGTTTTCATAAGGGTCTCTCTGTACTTTGCTCCGTTCATCTTTCCGTCGATCCTGACTAGTCGCCCAGTCCCTGCCGCTGAAAAGCATCACCACAGCATGATGCTGCCACCACCATGCTTCACCGTAGGGATGGTGTCAGATTTCCTCCAGACGTGATGCTTGGCATCAGAGTTCAATCTTGGTTTCATCAGACCAGAGAATCTTGTTTCTCAAGGTCTGAGTCTTAGGTGCCTTTTGTCAAACTCCAAGCGGGCTGTCATGTGCCTTTTACTGAGGATTGGCTTCCGTCTGGCCACTCTAGCATAAAGGCCTGATTTGATGGTGTGCTGTAATGATGGTTGTCCTTCAATCTCCACAGAGGAACTCTGGAGCTCTGTCATAGTAACCATCGGGTTCTTGGTCACCTCCCTGACCAAGGCCCTTTTCCCCCGATTGCTCAGCTCTGGAACCACCAAGACTCTTCCTCAACTTCTTCCATTTAAGAAGTATTGAGGCCACTGTGTGCTTGGGGCCATTCAATGCTGCAGACATTTTTTTTGGTACCCTTCCCCAGATCTGTGCCTCGACACAATCCTGTCTCGGAGCTCTACGGGCAATTCCTTCACCTCGTGGCTTGGTTTTTGCTCTGACATGCACTGTTAACTGTGGGACCTTTTATAGACAGGTGTGTACCTTTCCAAATCATGTCCAATCAATTGAATTTATCACAGGTGGCCTCCAAGTTGTTAAAAACAATCTCAAAGTGTGAATCAACAAACAGGATGCACCTGAGCTCAATTGAAGAGTTTTATAGCAAATGGTCTCAATACTTATGTAAATTTAAGGTATCTGTTTTTTATTTGTAATAAATTAGCACATTTATAAAACCTGTTTTTGCTTTGTCATTTTGGGGTATTYTGATGTCATTATGGGGTATTGTGTGTAGATTGGATCAAAAATGACACATTTTAGAATAAGGCTGTAATGTAACAAAATGTGGAAAAAGTCGAGGGGTCTGAATACTTTCCGAATGCACCGTACATAGACCCATAGACCTACAGCATCACAAGTAGGTCAAACTTGATAGTTTAGTGTGCTGGTGCTCTAACCAATATTTTTGGGGGTCTGGAGTGCTGATACATGCATCATCTGCCTTGACCTGTATTACTTAAGTAGTACTTTAATGTATTTTTACTTAAGTAGTTTTTGGGGGTTTACTTCACTACATTCCTAAAGAAAATAATATACTTTTTACTCAATACATTATCCTGACACCCAGAAGTACTCGTTATATTTTGAATGTAAAATGGTCAAAAATCACACACTTATCAAAAGAACGTCCCTTGTCATCCCTACTGTCTCTGATCTGGCGGACTCACTAAACACAAATGCTTAGTTTGTCAATTATGTCTGAGTGTTGGTGTGCCCCTGGCTATCTGACAATAATAAAATTGTCCCTTCTGGTTTGCTTAATATACAGAATTTTTATGTTTTTAACTTTTTATACTTGAGTACATTTAAAACCAAATACTTTTACTCAAGTAGTATTTTACTGGGTGACTTTTACTTGTCATTTTCTATTAAGGTATCTTTACTTTCACTTAAGTATGACAATTGAGTACTTTTTCCACCACTGATTACTTGACTGATTGTATAACAGTCACTTTTTATTGTACCGACTGTGCACGAGCACGTTCCTTCCTTTTATTGATTTGTGGGTGTAACGCGCACGTAGCGACAGCTGACCTACGTTCAGTGCGGAAAAACGTACTGTAACGTTCAATTCAATGGAAACGGTGCTGTTCTGAACGACCAGTTCAAAAAAGGGGAAGGCGTGGGTTTTGTGTTGGAGGAACGCTGTGCCGCAGTCATTTACAGTAAATTGCTTCAATACACACCCACCAAACGTACCTCAAAGTATGTTCAAGATTGTTTTATGGAAACGTGTCGTTCAGTACAAACCGTTAAGCAACGTAAACGTTCAATCGAACTGAACGCACCCCTGAGTATCCTGGGATGACTGTTTCCGCCTCTAGCCAGCTGTCCGAATGAATGAGGCGGAGGATCTCCATCATTGCTTCTCAGTGATATAACAGCAAGGATATTCATTTCACTAACAGTATCTTTAGATATCACAATGCAGACCCTCACACCCCACGTGTATTGGGCACAGCGGCATGGAGACATCTACCTGCGTGTGGAGCTGAGTGACGCTAAGGTATGTTACGGATGCTCTCCMGGACCGACCTGTCATCGAGCTAGATGGTCAGGATAGCAAGKCAGCTAGYTAGTCAACGTTACTTTCAGACAGTAATACGTGTATTTGTTTCAGCTGCTGGACGTTGTAAATTGAATGCACGTTGCTGACATGAACAAACGACATACATTACATTAGCTACAATGCTCCTTTTGAGAATGGAGTGATATCAGCCCATGCTTACATGTTAGCTAGTAAGCTCATAAATCTAGCAAGCTAATTTACCACTTGTTCTATTAGCTATACCGAGTGATAACAAACGTGTAACATGTCACTACTAGACAGAATAACTTACTATATATAGTATATAAAACGTATATATATTATATAAAGTTTCCTGAGATCCTGATCCAGTGTTTCCACATTCCAAAATCACGTCGTCATGAGAAGTATGGTTCTCGACGAGGCTAGATAGTAGCTAACACTCAGCTAGCTAGATGGCTAGCTACTGTAATTAATATTGAGTTGTAGTAGTTAGTGGTGGTGCATCTACCAAATGTCACGCTTCATAAAAGATTCAGGAATTGTCATGGTGATCGCTGTATCCAATTTAGCCAATCAGCAAACACACAGCTACTCACTCAAGGTGCATCGTGATCACATGTACACCAGCTACGTAGTTCTGTGCGTAATGTCATCAGAATATGTTAAGTGATGTTGTATGTGTGAAGGAAACGCATCCATTTCAGTCACTTAGTTTGAGCTCAACCAATGTCCGTGTGGTTTCTATATTTCCCCTTGTAGCTGACAGTCTTCTGCTTTTTGATGCATGACATTTTCTTTTGCGTTTTTAGAATCTTGATATCTGCGTGCAACAAACAACACCCTGCAATTCAAAGGTCGGTGTTTGTGTTACGTTTGAACAGAAAGAATGAAATAACTCTAGTCTGTACAGAGTACATGGTATTAAATCGATGTTTCCTTTGTTGGACAGCTCAGGGTCATGGAGCTAAGGAGACAATGACTATGAGTTCAGTCTGGATTCCTGGAACCAGTGAAACCGGAGGTATTCTATTATTTTCTATTCCAGAAATGTACTTTTTCATTAGCGATAATACCTCACACTCTTCTCAGTCTCAAAGACAACATTCTCTTCTGGTACTAGAGATTGTTACTGCTCTGCCTGTGGTTTATTATTAAGTGTGTCTTCCACAGGAGGCGGCTCATGATAATGTCTGGAACGGAGTAAATGGAACGGCATCAAACACCTGGAACATGGAAACCATGTGTTTGATGTATTAGAGACCGTTCCCTGACTCCGCTCCAGTCGTTACCACGAGCACCTCCTCCCCAAAATGAAGGTGCCACCAACCTCCTGTGGTGTCTACAATTATTATCATACTCGCTCGCTGTGTGTCTGTCTGCCAGGTTAGTCACAGGTCCACCCAGCGCCTGGTAAATGTGACCGTGAGGAAGCAAGAGCAGCGTTGGTGGGATAGACTCACTCTGCAGGAGAGGAACCTCTCTTCCTGACGCCAGACTTCGACCGTTGGCTCGACGAATCAGACGCGGAGATGGAGCTTCAGGCTAAGGTAATAATGACCAGGGTCAGTTTTGGTACAACTTTTAGATGTAATACATAAGGAAGTATAAGGTTTTATTTATTTGTCTTTTATAAGGGTGTTATGAGCATGTATTCACCTGATGGTCTGTCTGTTTGTTTTCAGGAAGAGGAGAAGATAACAAGGTCAGCATCGAGTCAAGAATCCATAAAGACCGTAAGTACGAGCAGTGCGCTGTGAACAGCCTTATCTCTAATCTGAATATTTACATTTCTTGGTAAAGATGCTGTTGGTTTAGCCAGGGATCATCATACTAGTTCATCCTCGGGCTGATTTTTACTTATTTTTCTTGACCAGTTGGTCGACAGACCGGAAAATAACTACAAATCATTTGTAGACTGCAATTTGACGGCAAGAATCCAAACGATCATTTCAACCTTGCTTAAATCATGTATATGATCATGTCTCTCTCTATTATGCGTGGGAATACTTGAGAACAGATTTTCCCAAATTTAAATCACTTATCACAGATTTCTGGTGTTTTAACACACTTTCATCTCATGAAAATGCAAAAAAATAATAATAATCTCTCAAAAGTTGGGAGGCCAAATCAATCGGCCGCGGGCTGCCAATTGGAGAACCCTGGTTTTGACTGCATCATCTTTTAGTTTATACACACACAAGTACAAGCTACCTTTTTTAAGTACTTAATTTGAAAATGTAAACATCTGAAATGTCATTTCAAATCATTTGGTTTTGTATAGACGTACAAAACCAACTGACTGGAGTCTCTTTTGTATTTATTTAATTGTGTTTTATTGAAAGCTGTACAATGTTCTCAGCCTACCTGAGAGAAGGGCTGTCCATGTACAACCTGGTGTTATGTGGTTTGTTTCTCAGCCTACCTGAAGAAGGGCTGTCTGTTCATGTACAACCTGGTGTTTTGTGGTTTGTTCTTCTCAGCCTACCTGGAGAAGGGCTGTCGTTCATGTAAACCTGGTGTTATGTTGTTTTAAAGCTGTTGTATGTTAATATGTGGTTTGTTCTCTCACCTACGGGTCTGAGAAGGCTATCTGTTCATGTACAACCTGGTCAGTTCCTGGGCTTCTCCTGGATCTTTGTCAACATGACCGTCCGTCTCTTTCATCTGGGACAGGTCAGTGGTCCGGAGCTTGCTGAGGGTCCAGCTGTTAGTAGCTGTTGTTTGTTTATTGGTTGTCTTGGAGAGTTGACTACAGCGTTGGCCATAGACACTAAGTAGTTTAAGTGGTCAGTGTTTCAGGGATGGAAAAGAATAGAATCAGAATCTTTCCTTTTCAAACAGCTGCGGTTGGAACTAGCTACACACAGACTGGTTCGTCAACATAATGTAAGAGAGTTAGTATAGATGGCTTCTATAACACTAATATTTACATACAATATCATTCTTCCTTTTATTTTATTTTTTAGCTGAAAGCTGTCTAGTTTCAACAGTATTTTTATTTCATTTGTGTTTTCTGTGAGATGATCTGAGTGAGTCGGATTACACCAAGCGACGTGTTACTTCTTAGAATAATAAACAGGCTCTTTATTCATAGATGTGTCAATTTGAATATGAGAAAGGGAACATTGACTGCTAGTTGTAGATGAATTTGTCTTGCAAATAGCTTTGTGGTCCAGTCTGTTTTGTGTTTGTATGTCTTCACAAAATTTAGAGGTTGACTACAGCAGTAGTTGCACGCTGTTGTGTTGTGTCTATCCACAGAGATACTCGAGGAGACTAATGAGAACGTAGACTTACTGGTAAATGCACATCATTGGTACTTGGGGTGTACTTCAGGCATAGCTAAATGTGATTGGTGTAGAGTACTAAAATAGGTTGAGACACTGGACTTGAGCACGTACAGTGTGGAACCAGGCTCTCTGGAAATGCAGTGTTTGGCCTAACATGTTGCACCACTGTGTTCTACCTCTCTCAATTCAAGGGGCTTTATTGTCATGGGAAACATGTAACATATCTACCTCACTCTCTGTCTCTCTCTGTCTCTCTCTCTGTCTTGTCTCTCTCTCTTTGCTCTGTCTCTCTCTCTCTCTCTCTCTCTGTCTCTGTCTCTGTCTCTGTCTTGTCTCTGTCTCTCTCCCTCTTCTCTGTGTTCATCCTCTCTCTCCTCTGTGTCTCTCTGTCTCTGCTGTCTCTCTCTCTCTCTCTCTGTCTCTGTGTCTCTCTCTCTTCTATGTCTCTGTTCTCTCTGTCTCTCTCTGTCTCCTCTCTGTTCTCTCTCTGTCTCTCTCTCTCTCTCTTTCCTCTGTCTCTCTCTCTCTCCTCTCTCTTCTCTCTCTCTCTCTCCTCTCTTCTCTCTGTCTCTTCTGTCTCTCTGTCTCTCTCTGTCTCTCTGTCTCTCTGTCTCTTCTGTCTCCTCTCTCCTCTTCTCTCTCTCTCTCTTCTTCTCTCTCTGCTCCTCTTCTCTCTCTCTCTCTTATCAGACTCGTTCTATGAACACGTTCCAACATTGCTGACATGATGTACTTCTGTCAGATGATGGTAGCAGAGGTCATGAAACCCTCTAGTGGGTTGGGTCAGAACAGGGTGTTCCCAGCTATGATCCAGGTATGTTATTCCAAACACACAGAAAATAACTTTCAAAATGATTGGGTTTAAAATAAACACGTGCTAATTTAGGTTACATTGACTTTGAGTTGTTTTTTGGTTAGTCAAGCTAAAGTTAGCGCAATGGTTTTGTAAACCAACCCAAGCATAGATTGTTCTCTTGCCCATAGGAGACTTTCAGGTTGAGCGGACCAGGATGCTTTCAGGTTGAGGACAGGATGCTTTCAGTTGAGGCAGGAAGGCTTTCAGGGTGAGGGACAGGAGGCTTTCAGGTGAGGACAGGAGGCTTTCAGGTGAAGGGACAGGAGGCTTTCAGGGTGAGGACAGGAGGCTTTCAGGGTGAGGACAGGAGGCTTTCAGGGTGAGGACAGGTTTCAGGTCTCTTTCAGGGTGAGGACAGGATGCTTTCAGGGTGAGGACAGGATGCTTCTAGGGTGGGACAGGATGCTTCAGGGTGAGGACAGGATGCTTTCAGGGTGAGGACAGGATGCTTTCAGGGTGAGGCCGGATGCTTTCAGGGTGAGGACAGGAGGCTTTCAGGGGAGGACGGAGGCTTTCAGGGTGAGGACGGGAGCTTTCAGGTGAGGACAGGATGCTTTCAGGGTGAGGACAGGAAGCTTTCAGGTTGAGAACAAGTGATTTGTATTTAGGATTAATTATCTTTAATGAAGTGTGTTTCAGTGATTTTCTTGTTTTGTTTTGTTTGTTGACCTGTCCAGGTGGTGGGTAGGAACGTAATCCTGTTTGTGATCTTCGTAGTTCTGGAGGAGATGCAGACAAAGCTGTGGTCTTTTCGTCTTCTCCTCTGGAGCACCATAGAGATCTCAGGTGATCTACCTCTTATAGTATAGTCAATAGAGATCTACAGGTGACTCTACCTCTATAGTATAGTCTGTAGAGATCTTTACAGGTGACTCTACTCTATAGTCAATAGAGATCTACAGGTGACTCTACCTCAATAGTCAATAGAGATCTACAGGTGACTCTACCTCTATAGTCATAGAGATCTACAGGTGACTCTACCTCTATAGTATAGTCAGTAGAGATATTCAGGTGACTCTACTCTCTAGTCAATAGATATCTACAGGTGACTCTACCTCTATAGTCAATAGAGATCTACAGGTGACTCTACCTCTATAGTCAATAGATATCTACAGGTGACTCTACTCTAATAGTCAGTAGAGTTTCAGGTGATCTACTCTATAGTATAGATATCTACAGGTGACTCTACCTCTATAGTCAAATAGAGATCTACAGGTGTCTACCTCTATAGTCAATAGAGATCTTCAGGTGACTCTACCTTATAGTAATAGAGTCTACAGGTGACTCTACTCTATAGTCAATAGAGATCTCAGGTGACTCTACCTCTTATAGTCAATTAGAGATTTACAGGTGACTCTACCTCTATGTCAATAGAGATTAGGTGACTCTACTCTATAGTCAATAGAGATCTACAGGTGACTCTACTTCTATAGTATAGTCAGTAGAGATCTACAGGTGACTCTACCTCTTATAGTATATCAGTAGAGATCTACAGGTGACTACCTCTATAGTATAGTCAGTAGAGATCTACAGGTGACTCTACCTCTATAGTAATAGTCAGTAGAGATCTACAGGTGACTCTACCTCTATAGTATAGTCAGTAGAGATCTACAGGTGACTCTACCTCTATAGTATAGTCAGTAGAGATCTACAGGTGACTCTACTCTATAGTCAGTAGAGATCTTCAGGTGACTCTACCTCTATAGTCAGTAGAGATCTTACAGGTGACTCTACTTCTATAGTATAGTCAAGTAGAGATCTCAGGTGACTCTACCTCTATAGTATAGTCAGTAGAGATCTACAGGTACTCTACCTCTATAGTATAGTCATAGAGACTCAGGTGACTCTACCTCTATAGTCATACGTAATAGAGATCTACAGTGACTCTACCTCTCATAGTATAGTCAGTAGAGATCTACAGGTGACTCTACCTCTATAGTATAGTCAGTAGAGATCTACAGGTGACCTCTACCTCTATAGTAATAGTCAATAGAGATGGTGACAGGTGAGATCTCGTACTCTACTCTATAGTATAGTCAGTAGAGATCTACAGGTGACTCTACCTCTATAGTATAGTCAGTAGAGATCTACAGGTGACTCTACCTCTATAGTATAGTCAATAGAGAGCACCATAGACAGGTAACTCTACCTCAGTATAGCTCACATCCAGATAAATGCCAAAATTAAAGGAAACACGACATAAAGTTGCTTCAACGCACCTTGTCATAGATTCTACAGGAGTCTGGAACTCTATTGGAGGGATGAGACACCGTTCTTCCATCAGAAAATGGTGGTGTTTTGTTGATGGTGGTGGAAAACACTGTATTAGGATCTGCAACAGAATCTCCCAGAAGTGTTCATTTGGGTTGAGATCTGGTGACTGAGACGGCCAGGGCATATGGTTTACATCGCTTTCATGGGCTTTCCATAACTCTTTTGTTATAACCTTAACTTTAGTCTCCTAACCTGCTATCGAAGTATCGTAAAAAGAGTGGTTTGGTGTAAGAAATATGGTGTAAGGAAATTGTCATCAATCAATCAAATGTATTTMTAAAGCCCTTCTTACATCAGCTGATGTCACAAAGTGCTGTACAGAAACCCAACCTAAAACCCCAAACAGGAAGTAATGCCGATGTAGAAGCACGGTGGCTAGGAACAACTCCCTAGGAAGGCAGGAACCTAAGAAGAAACCTAGAGAGGAACCAGGCTCTGAGGGGTAGCCAGTCCTCTTCTGGCTGTGGAGATTATAACAGTACATTGTACTCTGGGTACTCGGCACCATTACTGCCATGATACCCGAACAACAAACAGCTACAGGACTGTTTCTCCAGCGCAGACTGAAATATGTTCCGGGATTCAACCGATTACATTGAGGAGTTTACCACATCAGTCACCGACTTCAGTAATAAGTTAATCAACGACGTCATCCTCACAATGACCATACAGACGCACAGACAGACGCACAGACAGACGCACAGACAGACGCACAGACAGACGCACAGACAGACGCACAGACAGACAGACATACATACATACCCCAACCAGAAGCCATGGGAAACATCCGCACTAAAGACTAGAGCTGCCGGTTTCAAGGAACGGGACACTAATCCGGACGCTCATAAGAAATCCCACTACGTCCTCCGACGAGCCGTCAATGCAGGACTAAGATCAAATCCTACTACGCCGCTCTGATGTGACACGGCTTGCAAACTATCACGGATTACAAAGGGAAACCCAGCCGTGAGCTGCCCAGTGACACGAGCCTACCAGACGCACTAAATACCTTCTATGCTCGCTTCGAGGCAAGCAACACAGAACCATGCATGAGAGCACCAGTTGCTCCGGAAGACTGTGTGATCTCGCTCTCTGTAGCCGATATGAGTAAGACCTTTAAACAGGTTAACATTCACAAAGTCACAGGGCCAGATGGATTACCAGGATGCGTACTCKGAGTATGCTCTGATCAGCTGGCAAGTGTCTTCACTGATATTTTTCTTCTACTACTTTACCTCATTTATTGTCTACTTGACCAACTCCAATTCACAATTTGCATACCGCCCCAACAGATCCACAGATGACACAATCCCAATTACACTCCACACTGCCTTCTCCCACCTGGATAAGAGGAACACATATGTGAGAATGCTGTTCATTGAATACAGCTCAACGTTCAACACCATAGTGTCCTCCAAGCTCATCACTAAGCTAAGGACCCTGGGACTGAACACCTCCCTCTGCAACTGGATCCTGGTCTTCCTGACGGGCTGCCCCCCCCCCCCAGGTGATGAGGGTAAGCAACGCTGACCCTCAACACAGGGGCCTCTCAGGGGTACATGCTTAGTCCCCTCCTGTACTCCCTGTTCACCCAAAACTGCGTGGCCGCGCACGACTCCAACACCGCCATTAAGTTTGCTGACAACACGACGGTGGTTGTCCTGATCAACAATGAAGATGAGACAGCCTATAGGGACGAGGTCAGCGACCTGGCAGTGTGGTGCAAGGACAACAACCATTCCCTCAACGTCAACAAGACAAAGGAGTAGATCGTGGACTACGGAAAACCCACGGCCAAGCACTCCCCCATCCACGACTGGGCTGAAATGGAGCGGGTTGAGAGCTTCAAGTTCCTCGGTGTCCACATCACTAAGGAATTTAAATGGTCCACACACACCAACACAGTCGTGAAGAGGGCACGACAACGCCTCTTCCCCCTCAGGAGGCTGATAAGATTTGTCATGGGTCCTCAGATCCTCCAAATGTTCTACAGCTGCAGCATCTTGACTGTCTGCATCACCGCTTGGTTCGGCAACTGCTCGGCCTCCGACCGCAAGGCACTACAGAGGGTAGTGAGTATGGCCCAGTACATCACTGGGGCTGAGCTCCCTGCCATCCAGGACCTCTATACCAGGTGGTGTCAGAGGAAGGTACCAGGCGGTGTCAGAGGAAGGCCCTAACAATTGTCAAAGACTCAAGTCACACAAATGATAGACTGTTCTCTCTGCTCCCGCACGGCAAGCAATACCGATGCACCAATTCTGGAACCAACAGGACCCTGAACAGCTTCTACCCCCCCCAAAACATAAAACTACTAAATAGTTATCCTGGGTGCTATTGGTTAACTATTTAACTATCTGATTTGACCCTTTTTGCACTAATGTTTTTGACTCATCACATACACTGCTGTTACTGTTTATTATCTATCCCGTTGCCTAGTTACTGCACTGTATTGCTCACTGCTTGTGATGCTAAATAAGCCTGTTGTTTTGTTGTGTGTCCCAGGTATCCATTCTACATGCTGGCCTGCATCGACACAGACTGGAAGCTGCTGACCTGGCTCAGATACTCCATCTGGATGCCCCTCTACCCTCTGGGGGTGCTGGCAGAGGGTCAGTGGACCTGTCACACACACACACACACACACACACACACACACACCCACTCCTCAGAGAGCTCTATGCCTGCTATATTCACTTATTATGTAAATTGTATGTAAATAATAGTGGTATGATGTTTGTAGTCAAACAAGATATTACTTAGTTATTACCAAGATATCCAAGTGTTGCTGTGTATTCCTGTCTGTCCTGTGTGTTCCCTCTTAGCTGTAGCTGTGATCCAGTCCCTGCCGATCTTCGATGAGACCCGTCTGTACAGCATCCCTCTACCTACGRTCCTGGGCTCGTCCGTCAGCTTTTCCTTCACTCTGAAGATCTACCTGGTCCTCATGTTCCTCGGTCAGTTAGTCCCTCTCTCTGACCCTCCACCCTAACCCACTCTCTGACCCTACACCCTGACCCTACACCCTGACCCTACACCCTGACCCTACACCCTATACCCAACACCCTATACCCTACACCCTGACCCTACACCCTGACCCTACACCCTATACCCTACACCCTGACCCTTTACACCCTGACCCTACACTCTGACCCTACCACTCTGACCTACACATCGACCCTACACCCATACCCACACCCTATACTACACCCTGACCCTACACCCTGACCCTACACCCGGTGGACCCTACACCATATACCCTACACTCTGACCCTACACTCTGACCCTACACCTACCCCTACACCCATACCTACACCTGACCCTAACCCGGGACCCACACCGCCTGACCACTACAACCATTATACCCCTACCACTCTACCCTACACCCTATACCCCTACACCCTATACCCTTACACCCTGACCCTACACCTGACCCTTACACCCTACACCCTGGACCCTACACCCTTGACCGCTTTACACCATTACCCTACACGCCCTGACCCTACACCGTATACCCTACCAACCCTACACCCTATACCCTAACCCTGACCCACACCCTGACCCTACACCCTACCCTACACCCTACACCCTGACCCTACACCCATGACCATACCACTCGGAGCGCCTACACCCTGACCCTAACCACCCTACACTCTGACCCTACACCCTACACCCTGACCATACACTCTGACCCTACCACCCTGACCCTACACTCTGACAAAATACACTCTGACCCTACACCCTGACCCTACCACCCTGACCCTACCCTGGACCCTACACTCTGACCCTACACTCGACCTACACTCTGACCCTACACTCTGACCCTACACCCTGACCCTTAGCACCCGACCCTAACCCTGACCCTACACCATATACCCTACACCCTGACCCACCACCCTGACCCTACACCCGTGACCCATACCTAATACCCTATTACCCTATACCCTACCCTACACCCCTATACCCTACACCCTGACCCTACACCCGACCCTACACCCTTACCCTACACCCTGACCCTACACCCTGACCATACCACGCCTGACCATACACTTGCTGACCCTACACCCTGACCCTACACCTACACTCTGACCCCTAACCCTACACCCTGACCAACACTCGACCCTACACCCTGGACCCTACACCCTGACCCTACCCACCCACCCTACAAAACTCGGACCCTACACCCTACCCTACACTTGACCCTACCACCCTACCCTACACCCTACCATACACTCTGACCCTACACCCTACACCCTGACCCTACACTCCTGACCCTACACCTACACTCTGACCCACACCCTACACCTGACCCTACACCCTTCAAAACCCTTACACCCATAACCCTCTCTACTACCAACTCCACTCGCTAACCCGTCTCTCTAACTCACCCTAACCTCTCTCTAACCCTCCACCAACCCCTCTAACTCCTCTCTAACCCTCCACCCTAACCCCTAACCTCCCCTCTCTCTTAACCCTCTCAACCCTCCACCCTAACCCTCTAACCTCTCTCTGAGCCTCCACCCAACCCTTCTCTCTTGACCCTCCACCCCCAGCTGTATCTATCTGTTCATGTTTCAGGATCAGTTAATGACACTAAGGGAGAAACATACACTTTGTCACATCCTAACAAACTGGGTCAAAATCCGATTTGTTTTCTACAGTACTTTGCTTGGACTTGACTTTTCTGGCAGTGCCAAGGTGGATGGAGTTTGCTCTTAAAACATATTTTTAAATGATAAAAAGTTTGTTGTTTTTCTTCCCAGGCCTTGTTCATCAACTTCCGCCACCTGTTTCGCCAGAGGAGGAGACGAATGCGCTCCAGGAAAGAGGAAGATGAACTAACGGATAGAAAACAACCCTCACGATCTCTCCAGTCTCACTGTCTGGTTGCCTTTCACCTCTCTCCCTCTCCTCACCTACACCTCTCCTCTGTCCTCCTCCTCTCTCTGTCCTGTCTCTCCTCCCCTCTCCTCTCTCCTCCCTCCCTCTCTGTCTGTCTCTCTCCTCCACTGATAAACAACCAACCCATCCTCCTCTCTCCTTTTCTGTAGAGGTACCTCCTCTACAGACACTCATCTTTCACCAGTCGTCCATCAGAGGTACTCTCTAACAGACACTCATCTTCCTCACCCAGTCCGTCCATCAAGGTACCCTCTAACAGAGCACTCATCTTCCTCACCAGTCGTCCATCAGAGGTACCTCTACCAAACACTCATCTTCCTCACCCAAGCTGTTCATCAGAGGTACCTCCTCTAACACACTATTTCCTACCCAGTCCGCCATCAGAGGTACCTCCTCTAACAGCACTCATCTTCCCTCACCCAGTCCGTCCATCAGACGACCTTAACACAACACTCATCTTCCTCACCCAGTCTGTCCATCAGAGCGGTACCTCCTCTAAACACTCATCTTCCTCACCCAGTCTGTCCATCAGAGGTACCTCCTCTAACAGACACTCATCTTCCTCACCCAGTCTGTCCATCAGAGGTACCTCCTCTAACCAACTCATCTTCCTCACCCAGTCCGTCCATCAGAGGTACCTCCTCTAACAGACACTCATCTTCCTCACCCAGTCCGTCCATCAGAGGTACCTCCTCTAACAGACACTCATCTTCCTCACCCAGTCTGTCCATCAGGTACCTCCTCTTACCACACTCATCTTCCTCACCCAGTCCGTCCATCAGAGTACCTCCTTCTAAACACACTTCATCTTCCTCACCCAGTCTGTTCATCAAGGTACCTCCTCTAACAGACACTCATCTTCCTCACCAGTCCGTCCATCAGAGTACCTCCTCTAACAGACACTCATCTCCTCACCCAGTCTGTCCATCAGAGTTACCTCTCTAACACAGACCTCATCTTCCTCACCCAGTCTGTCCATCAGAGGTACCTCCTCTAACAGACACTCATCTTCCTCACCCAGTCTGTCCATCAGAGTTACCTCCTCTAACAGACACTCACTCTCCTCACCCAGTCCGTCCATCAAGGTACCTCTCTAACACACTCATCTTCCTCACCCAGTCTGTCCATCAGAGGTACCTCCTCTAACAGACACTCATCTCCTCACCCAGTCCTGTCCATCAGAGGTACCTCCTCTAACAGACACTCATCTTCCTCACCAGTCTGTCCATCAGAGTACCTCCTCTAAACACACTCCATCTTCCTCACCCAGTCTGTCCATCAGAGTACCTCCTCTAACAGACCACATCATCTTCCCACCCTCGTCCACAGAGTACCTCCTCTAACAGACACTCATCTTCCTCACCCAGTCTGTCCAATCAGAGGACCTCCTCTAACAGACACTCATCTTCCTCACCCAGTCTGTCCATCAGAGGTACCTCTCTAACAGACACTCATTTCCTCACCCAGTCCGTCCATCAGAGGTACCTCCTCTAACAGACACTCATCTTCCTCACCCAGTCGTCCATCAGAGGTACCTCCTCTAACACACCATCTTCCTCACCCAGTCCGTCCATCAGAGGTACCTCCTCTAACACACTCATCTTCCTCACCCAGTCCGTCCATCAGAAGTACCTCCTCTAACAGACACTCATCTTCCTCACCCAGTTCGTCCATCAGAGGTACCTCCTCTAACACACTCATCTTCCTCACCCAGTCTGTCCATCAGGGTACCTCCTCTAACAGACACTCATCTTCCTTCACCCAGTCTGTCCATCAGAGGTACTCCTCAACAGACACTCATCTTTCTCACCCAGTCTGTCCATCAGAGGTACCTCCTCTAACACACTCATCTTCCTCACCCAGTCTGTCCATCAGAGGTACCTCCTCTAACAGACACTCATCTTCCTCACCCAGTCTGTTCATTCAGTAGTACCTCCTCTAACACAAACAAGTGCATTCAATCATACCCTCTTTCTGATTTATATCCATTGTCGTACTGTTATATGACAGAACATGTCGACTGTACTGTTAGTATTGACAATACATGTCAACTGTACTTTAGTATTGACAGAACATGTCGACTGTTAGTATTGACAGATACATGTTCATACTGTACTGTTTAGTATTGAAGGAGCCGTACTTTAAAACGGTTCTAGCGTCTCTTGGCCAGACATAAACAACTTGTGTATTTTCTGAACACCATTTTTCAGCTACTGTAATCCTCATAATGGACCTGCCTTCACTTTTGAATTCAGGGAGTGAAATTAAAAACTTGTTTTGTTATAAGTTGTTTTTTTAAAGGCCCAGTGCATCAGGAAATATACAGTTATATATATTTCCACACTGTGAGGTTGGAATAACACTGTGAAATTGTGAACAATTTCTAATGTCCTTTTAGTGTAAGAGTTGTTGACAATTCAGCCTGTTTTGGCAGGAGAGTTATGGCCTTCCACGGTGACATCACTATGGGGGAATTAGTTAATAGACAATAAGAAAGAGAGTTCTAAACCCCTCTGCCAATAACAGCACATTTTCAGTTTTCCCCTCCCCACTCAGACCACTCCCAACAGACCTAGCTAAATTGTTGCTTGAGAAATTGCCTGTTGTTAAGAATCTACTTTGTTTATTTTTGACCATTTTAATTAAAATCACAGTAAGGTACTTAATTGTTACCCAGAAATGATTTGATATTGACATAAGAGCTTTCTTATTTTTAAATATTGCTTTATTCCTAAATGAACTTTTGTATGCCAACAGTGTTTCCTCATGCAGTATAGAATCAAGCTGCATTCTGGGATGTAAAACTACTGTTATTCTCCAGTGATGTTATAATCCCCAAGAATCTTCTCATGCAGTATAGAATCAAGCTGCATTCTGGGATGTAAAGCTACTGTTATTCTCCAGTGATGTTATAATCCCCAAATATCTTCTCATGCAGTATAGAATCAAGCTGCATTCTGGGATGTAAAGCTACTGTTATTCTCCAGTGATGTTATAGTCCCCAAGATATCTACTATCTCCATCATGCCATCCTTGCTGTGTTGTTCAAAGGCTCACTGATCTGTGTCTGATGACATGGTTAGAGTTGCGTCCCGACTCTCCACACTTCTCCTAGAGTGTGCTCTTGCCACTTCCTGTCATCGAAACAGACAAAGAGAAACAGTCAGAGCCCAGAACTCAGGGAAATGGACGTTGTTTAGAGAATTAAGGGAAGAGGATTACTGTCTGGAATCATGTGTTTTATTAAAAGGTTTTAATGGTTGAAGGATAAATTATAATGTGTGGTATTATATAACCAATAAATTGTTGTGAAATAAAGTGAATATCTGTAGTTATTTATGAAAAGAGCAAAAATAACTTATATAGGTGTCCTTTATCTCCTCATAATAACCCCTTTTATATACACTACCATTAAAAAGTTTGGGGTCACTTAGAAATGTCTTTGTTATTGAAAGAAAAAGCAAAAAAAATGGTCCATTAAAACAACATCAAATTAATTGGAAATACAGTGTAGACATTGTTAATGTTGTAAATGACTATTGTAGCTGGAAATGGCTGATTGTCACCTATGTTGATATTCCATTAACAGAGGCCCATTATCAGCAACCATCACTCCTGTGTTCCAATGGCACGTGTTAGCTAATCCAAGTTTATCATTTTAAAAGGCTAATTGATCATTAGAAAACCTTCTGCAATTATGTTAGTACAGCTGAAAACTTGTCCTGTTAAAGAAGCAATAAAACTGTCTAGACTTGTTGAGTATCTGAGCATCAGCATTTGGGGTTTGATTACAGGCTAAAATAGCCAGAAACAAATAACTTTCTTCTGAAACTCGTCAGCTATTCTTGTTTTGAGAAATGAAGGCTATTCCATGTGAGAAAATTGCCAAGAAACTGAAGATCTCGTACAACGCTGTGTACTACTCCCTTCACAGAACAGCGCAAACTGTCTCTAACCAGAATAGAAAGAGGACTGAGAGCCCCGGTGCACAACTGAGCAAGAGGACAAGTACAATTAGAGTGTCTAGTTTGAGAAACCGACGCCTCACAAGGCCTCAACTGGCAGCTTCATTAAATAGTACCCTCAAAACACCAGTCTCAACGTCAACAGTGAAGAGGCGATTCCGGGATGCTGGCCTTCTATAGGTGTCCTTTATCTCCTCATAATAACCCCTTGATATAGGTGTCTTTATCTCCTCATAATAACCCCTTTATATGGTGTCATTTATCTCTCCATAATACCCCCTTTATATAGGTGTCCTTTATCTCCTCATAATACCCCTTTATATAGGTGTCCTTTATCTCCTCATAATATCCCTTTATATAGGTGTCCTTTATCTCCTCGTGATAACCCCTTTATGTAGGTGTCCTTTATCTCCTCATAATAACCCCTTTATATAGGTTCATTTATCTCCTCATAATACACCCCTTTATATAGGTGTCCTTTATCTCCTCATAATAATCCCCTTTATATAGGTGTCCTTTATCTCCTGATAACCCCTTTATATAGGTCCTTTATCTCCTCATAATAACCCTTTATATAGGTGCCTATCTCCTCATATAACCTCTTTAGCATGCCTAGCTGTAGTGGGATGTCTCAACACTAAAGGAAGGCATCTGCCTAAATAACTCACCTTCCTCTCATCACCAAACCCTGCCTGTCTGTCTGCCTGCACACCTGTCTGTCTGTCTGCCTGTCTGCCGTCTGACGCACCTGTCTGCCTTTCTGCCTGTCTTTCTGCCTGTGCTCTTCTGCCTGTCTGTCTGCCTGCTGAGTGTATATCTGCCTGCCTATCTTGTCTGTCAGTCTGTCTGTCTGCCTGCACACCTGTCGGTCAGTCTGTTATATCTGCCTACCTGTCTGCCTTTCTGCCTGTCTTTCTGCCTGTGCTCATTCAGCCGTCTTGGTCTTGCCTTTCTGTTTGCCTGCCTGTCTGTCTGTGTGCATAAAGGAGAACTCTTCAGAATTGTAATTATGCCTTGACAACCCTCCTTCCACTTCAGCGCGCAGACATGGTTTGGGTTTTTCACAGCGTTGGTGGTTGGAGACACTGCATGCACTTGGCGGGTGATGAACAAAATGAATAGGAATGCATTGAATTTGAAGCAGTTTAAACGTGTTCGTGAGAATGTGAGAGATTGTGTRAACACCTCGCCTAATCCTCTTAAAAGACTGCAGGTATTATGCTGAGCTGTGGAGAGGAGGTGTGAGCTGTCATCCTGCGGTGCGCCCTTGTAGCTGCTCACCAAAAACTAGAGTCAGCATCTCTCAAACCAATCCCTTTACGTTAGCGCACACAGCTGGAGAGAGACCTCGCGTCCAGATCACCTCTATCACAACAACTCAGCGATTAAAGGTACGTTTTTATTAACAATTGAAAAAGGGTTAAGTATGGTTTACAGATGTTTTACAGAGAAAGGATTTAAGCTACAATAATCGTCATTGACCTTGTGAAAGCCTAGGATACTTGTCAATGACTCCATATCGGGCACTGTTTCTTGCCTGGAATTTCCCCACAAAATTCAGTTAAATTTATCATTATTTTCGTTTCTTAATTTTTGCCCGACCCACCTGGATACACACGAGAAAATGAAATGGTTGGTTGAACATTTGGAATGAATCATATCGCTTATGCCGTCTCGACTCGAGGAGCGCATATCAGCACGTTCATGACCCGCGCACGTCAATGAAAAGTAGGGGCCTACATAATTATATTTTCTAGTTTATTCGCTGTTTTTTTAAATTGTATTGTCATTTGTACATTAACTATAATTGCTGCATTTCATTACACGTGCCATTTAATCTGTGCAGCCCTTCGGAGAGCAGAGTACCTGCAATTATGTAGCCATAGTAACAGGTGGCTGTATCCCCATCCTGCGCGCTCCTGCGACTCCCTTCACGTGAACGCGCCCTTATAATACTCCAGTAGTGTTTTTATTATTATTTTATTACGTCATTATGTCAAATGTATGACGTGAGTTTTGCATTGTAGTCTAAACTGAGTGAATCATGGATTTATTTCCCCCCTTTTTTTTATATATATATATAGGTTGGTGCTGGGACATCATGCCAGGACTATGACATTAAAACAGACTATGCTGAAGATGTGTGCTGACCGCTTGCTGAACTCCATTATTTGGCCAACTAATGCTACTGGACCTGTTCCCATAAGCCTCACCATGCATCTGACACGGGCCTAATCACCCGCAGTGGGATTCAAGACCCCTCTGGCAGCGGGGAACAATGCATTTACCACAAAGACGGAGACTCAACCGGAGTCGCATCCTCTTCTTCCTCTGTGGTGTATTACTGTGCTGCGTCTACACCGTGACGTTCAAGGCCCGGCTGCAGGAGCCATGGGTGGCCCGCCAGGCCGCAGCAGAGGAGGATCCTGGGACAGCACTCCCAGAGGAAGGGGGCGGTAGTGATAGCAGTAGTGTTCTGGAGGTAGACACACGAGAGGTGGTGACCTCTAACCCCTCTAGCCTAACAGAGAGCTATGATGATGATGTCATCACCAGGGCTCCTACTGTGCTGGAGGGGGATGACGTCATGGTGATAACTGTCAACAGGACGGACATTAAGCACTGTATCTACGTAGAGGACCCTGAACCCGAGCCTCCGACTGAACCTCCTCCCACCTCCCCTCCTCCTAACACCACCACCTCCCCGGGTATCCCTGGAGACGTCCCCCACAGGAAGGGAGAGTACCCAGAGGACCTGTTCACGGTGGACCAGAGGAGGCAGGGCTGGGTGACCCTCCACATCCTGGGCATGGTCTACATGTTCGTCTCCCTCGCCATCGTCTGTGACGAGTTCTTCGTCCCGGCGCTCGGCGTCATCACCGTGAAGCTCGACATCTCCGACGACGTCGCCGGGGCGACCTTCATGGCTGCAGGAGGCTCCGCCCCCGAACTGTTCACCTCTCTGATTGGCGTGTTCATCTCCCATAGCAACGTGGGCATCGGGACAATCGTGGGGTCGGCGGTGTTTAACATCCTGTTTGTCATCGGGATGTGTGCCATCTTCTCCAGGGAGATGCTCCACCTCACCTGGTGGCCCCTGTTCAGAGACGTCTCCTTCTACATCATAGGTAATAAACACAATATCATCATTTTACAGATAAGAGGTAGAGAATAATAGGTTTTTCCCAGAAATCCCGGTTTGTAGAATCCCGGAATCAGGAGGGAATAAGCAGGACATCTGGAATCCTCCGTCCCGGATTTCTGGGAAACCTGGGAATGTTGGGGGAAGTACGTACTTTAAAGGGTGCTTACCTTGGAGCCAACAGTCCATCCCATTGAAATTGGTCAATTGCATCCTATAGTTTTCCCCTTATAGTGAACTATATAGGTACATACACTCTCAGGAAACAAGGTGCTATCTAGAACCAAACAGGGTCCTGCGGCTGTTCCCATAGGAGAAAACGTGTTGGTTCCACGGGGAACCCCTTTCCACAGAGGGTTCTACATGGAACTAAAAAGGGTTCTACTATTGTGACAGCCGCAGAATCCTTTTGCGTTCTGGCCAAAGGTAGTGCGCTATATAGGGAATAGGGCTCTGGTCTATAGTAGTACCACTATATAGGGAATAGGGCTCTGGTCTATAGTAGTACCACTATATAGGGCTCTGGCTCTATGTGTACCACTATATAGGGAATAGGGCTCTGGTCTATAGTAGTAACACTATATAGGGAATAGGCCTGGTCTATAAGTAGCCACTATATAGGGAATAGGGCTCTGGTCTATAGTAGTACCACTATATAGGAATAGGGCTCTGGTCTATAGTAGTACCACTATATAGGAATAGGCTCTGGTCTATAGTAGTACCACCATATAGGGAATAGGCCCTGGTCTATAGTAGTACCACTATATAGGGAATAGGGCCCTGGTCTATAGTAGTACCACTATATAGGGAATAGGGCCTCTGGTCTATAGTAGTACCACTATATAGGGAATAGGGCTCTGGTCTATATAGTACCACTATAGGGAATAGGGCTCTGGTCTATAGTAGTACCACTATATAGGGAATAGGGCTCTGGTCTATAGTATACCACTATATAGGGAATAAGGGCTCTGGTCTATAGTAGTACCACTATATAGGAATAGGGCTCTGGTCTATTGTAGTACCACTATATAGGGAATAGGGCTCTGGTCTATAGTAGTACCACTATATAGGGAATAGGGCTCTGGTCTATAGTAGTACCACTATATAGGGAATAGGGCTCTGGTCTATAGTAGTACCACTATGTAGGGAATAGGGCTCTGGTCTATAGTAGTACCACTATATAGGGAATAGGATACCATTTGGGACTCATCCTCTCCTCTCTCCTAGACCTGATCATGCTGATCGTGTTCATCCTGGACAACTCTATCATGTTCTCACGTTTCTTGCCCTCCTCCTCTTCCTGCCCCTCCTCGTCCTTCCTCCCCTCCTCTTCCTCACTCTTCCTCCTTCCTCCTCTTCCTCCCCCTCCTCTCCTTCCTCTTCCTCCCTCCTCCTCCTTCCTCCTCTCCCTCCACCTTCTTCCTTTTCCTCCTCTCCCTCCACCTCCTCCTTCCCCCTCCTCCTCCTCTCCCTCCTCCTCCTCCATCATAGATCTGATCATGCTGATCGTGTTCTTCTTGGACAACACCATCATGTGGTGGGAGAGCGTAATGCTGGTGTCGGGTTACGTGGCCTACGTCTGCTTCATGAAGTTCAACGTGCAGATCGAACACTTCGTCAAGACGCAGATCAACAAACACAAGAGCATCGTGAAGATCATCATGCCAGAGGAGGAGGAGGAGAAGGAACCCAAGAAGGTTGGTAGTGTTGTTGGGACTTTGTCAGGCAGTTTTGGTGAAGCAAAAAGACAGACAGACAGACAGACAGGTAGGCAGACAGGCAGATAGACAGGCAGCAAGGTAGGCCGAGTGGCGGACAGCCAGACAGACAGACAGACAGACAGACAGACAGACAGACAGACAGGTAGACAGAGTGGCTGACAGACAGACAGGCAGGTAGGCAGACAGAGTGGCTGACAGACAGACAGACAAAGAAACAAAGAAAACTCGACCAAAAAACAATTACCAGGATATACAAATACTAGAAAAGCCCATTGTAATATCACCCAGGACCCAGACCCTCTCTGGTCCAGTCCATGAGAGACAATATCACCCAGGACCCAGACCTCTCGGTCCAGTCCATGGAGACAATATCACCAGGACCCAGACCCTCTCTGGTCCAGTCCATGAGAGACAAATATCACCCAGGACCCTCTTGGTCCGTCCATGAGAGACAATATCACCCAGGACCCAGACCGTCTCTGGTCCAGTCATGAGAGACATATCAAACCAGACCCGGACACTCTCTGGTCCAGTCCATGAGAGACAAATCAACCCAGGACCGGACCCTCTCTGGTCCAGTCCATGAGAGACAATATCCACCGGACCCGACCCTCTCTGGTCCAGTCCATGAGAGACATATCACCCAGGCCAGACCCTCTCTGGTCCAGTCCATGAGAGACAATATCACCCAGGACCCAAGACCCTCTCTGGTCCAGTCCATGAGAGACATATCACCCAGGACCAGACTCTCTCTGGTCCAGTCCACGAAGACATATCACTCAGGACCCAGAACCTCTTCTGGTCCAGTCCATGAGAGACAATATCACCCAGGACCCAGAACCTCTCTGGTCCAGTCCATGAGAGACAATATCACCCAGGACCAGACCCTCTCTGGTCCAGTCCATGAGAGACAATATCACCCAGGACCCAGACCCTCTCTGGTCCAGTCATGAGAGACAATATCACCCAGGACCCAGACCTTCTCTGGTCCAGTCCATGAGAGACAATATCACCCGGCCCAGACCCTCTCTGGTCCAGTCCATGAGAGACAATATCACCCAGGACCCAGACCTCTCTGGTCCAGTCCATGAGAGACAATATCACCCAGGACCCAGACCCTCTCTGGTCCAGTCCATGAGAAACATGGTTGATTCCTGGACTGTCATCAGATCCTGTGTTTATCCATCCAGCTCTTTTGTACAGGTCACAGAGTGTGTGTTTGTGTGGCAGCCAGACTCGGCAGCCTTTGATGATTGGGACTGAATCCCTGAAAGGATCCCAGGTGTCAGAGCCAGCGTAGGGGAGCATGGGTCAGGGGAGGACAGGGGGACGGGGATGATGTAATGCTGATGAGATGTAAAGTAATGTCAACCACATCAGTTTGTCATTGTCACACTGGAGGACCGTATTATTCAGCTAAATCACACACCTGGTGCCAGTCACCGTATAGCTCTCGTCACGATCATCTGAATATCCATTCTCTGTGTTTCATTATATATTCTTTGGGCAGACAAAGCTGTAGCAGGAATGATTGTCCAGACCAGTAGAAACAAACAGCACCTACCTACTTCAACGCCACAGGAGGTTGGTGGCTCCTTAATTGGGGAGGACGGGCTCGTGGTAACGGCTGGAGCAGAATCAGTTGAATGGTATCAAACACATTCAACCCAATGTTAATTTTTTTATTTTATTTAACTTTATTAACCAGGAAAAGCCCATTGAGAACCAGAGACTCTTTCTCAAGGGAGACCAGGCCAAGAAGGCAGCAACAATCAATACTTTACATCATTACAACAATACAACAATACAAACACACAACAACACAACAACACAACAACACGATCCAGCCTGGTTTGGTGCCGTTCCATTCGCTCCGTTCCAGCCATTATTATGAGCCGTCCTCCCATCAGCAGCCTCCTGTGCTAAACACACAGGTACTGATTCCCACACAGCGTACCATTCTTCAGTTGTCACAGCTTCATATTTAGCTCCATGTTACGTTGTGCTAGATGATAAGCGTTTGTTTGTCAATGGCCCTCGACAACAGAGTAACCAGCTAACAAGCATGTTTTGATTAATTTTTCACACACACACACACACACACACACCACACACACACACACCACACACACACACACACACACACAACCACACACACACACACACACACACACACACACACACACCACACACACACACACACACACAACACACAACCACACACACACACACACACACGGTCATGGCACACTTCTACAGGTGATGATAAGACAACAGGATGGATAGCGTGTGTTTGTCAATGGCCCTCAGCAACAGAGTACCAACCAGCTAACAAACATGTTTTGATTCATTTTTCACACACACCCACACACAACACACACACACACACCACACACACACACCCAACACACACACACACACACACCACACACACACACACACACACACACACACAACCACACACACCACACACACACACACACACACACACACACACACACACACCACAGAGTCTCCATGCCCCCTGGAGGTCGCTCCCATAGAATTATGAATTAGAATACTAGAATGGTCATGACTCTTGTTATGATGCGATAAAGGGCAGCCATGTTGGTCAGGGAGTTGGTCAACCACGGTGTTACCAGAGCTGTGAAGAATGATTCTGCGCTGTATGTTGTTAGCTAGCTAGACAGTTTTAGAAGAATGATTCTTTCATTTTTCAAATTACTGCCAATATGCAAACAATGCAGTCAATCCACAAGCGAACACGGACTCAAATCAAACATGATCTCAGCCTCATTGCAAAATGTGTAGAATAGCAGGAGATTAGCTATAAAACTGCAATTGTATCTCTCTGTTCCATGGCAAAATGTGTAGAATAGCAGGAATGATTTTTCATTTCATACCCCAAGTTAGGGGTTTTCCCGGGCTTTCTCAGATCTTACGGGGGAGGGGGGGCGCAACACTGCAGTACACAACTCTCACAATACACCTCAAACACACACAACACACACCTCAACACACACACACACACCTCCAACACACCAACACACACCTCAACACCCACACACACCCAACACACACACACTACAACACACCAACACACACCCTCCAGCACACCAACACACCCTCCAACACACACCCTCCAGCACAACAACACACACCCTCCAGCACACAACAACCCCACACACACACACCTCCAACACACACCCTCCAGCACACAACACACACCCTCCAGCACACCAAACCTCCACACACACACACCCCTCCAACACACCAACACGCACCCTCCAACACACACTCTACAACACACACTCTGCAACACACACTCTGCAACACACACTACAACACACTCTACAACAACACACACACAGGGCAGCTGTCTAAGCCCCTTAGTTTTTTTCAATCTTTACTAACGACATGCCACTTTGAGTAAGGCCAGTGTGTCTATGTTTGCGGATGCCTCCACACTGTACCGTCAGCTACCACAGCGACTGAAATGACTGCAACACTTAACAAAGAGCTGCAGTTAGTTTCAGAATGGGTAGCAAGGAATAAGTTAGTCCTAAATATTTCAAAAACTAAAAGCATTGTATTTGGGACAAATCATTCACTAAACCCTAAACCTCAACTACATCTCGTAATGAATAATGTGGAAATTGAGAAAGTTGAGGTGACTACACTTCTTGGAGTAACCCTGGATTGTAAACTGTCATGGTCAAAACATATTGATGCAGTGGTAYCTAAGATGGGGAGAAGTCTGTCCATAATAAAGCGCTACTCTGCCTTCTTAACAYCACTATCAACAAGGCAGGTCCTACAGGCCCTGGTTTTGTCTCACCTGGACTACTGTTCAGTCGTGTGGTCAGGTGCCACAAAGAGGGACTTGGGAAATTACAATTGTCTCAGAACAGGGCAGCACGGCTGGCACTTAAAAGTACACATAGAGCTAATATTAATAATATGCATGTCAATCTCTCATGACTCAAAGTGGAAGAGAGACTGACTACCTCACTACTTGTTTGTGTYAGAAGTGTTGACATGCTGAATGTACCGAGCTGTCTGTTTAAARYACTAGCACACAYCTCAGACACCCARYCATACCCCACAAGACATGCCACCAGAGGTCTCTTCACAGTCCCCAAGTCCAGAACAGACTATGGGAGGCGCACAGAACTACATAGAGCCATGACTACATGGAACTCTATTCCACATCAGGTAACTGATGCAGCAGTAGAATCAGATTTTAAAAAACAGGTAAAAATACACCTTATGGAACAGCYGGGACTGTGAAGAGACACACACACACAGGTACAGACACACGCATATGCACACAAGCGCTAGCACACTGTTAGGTTCTAAATAAACAGAGTAAGAAAGTCACAGACGCTTAGTAAAGCTCATTCCAGGCTGTATTACATCCCACAGGGCGGCGCACAATTGGCCCAGCGTCGTCCAGGTTTGGCCGGGGTAGGCCTTCATTGTAAATAAGAATTTGTTCTTAACTGACTTGCCTAGTTAAATAAAGATTTAAAAAAATAAAAAAATAAAGTTTATTCCCCTACTGGGTCATACAGCTGCATAGGACAAAGAACACATTCACACAAGTACTGCTATTTAACCCTTTCTCCTATGCTGAGTCTCCTCCTACACATCTGAACAGCCAATACATCTCTGTTGCTATCCAGAAGATTAGTGATCTACACTACCGGTCAAWAGTTTTAGAACACCTACTCATTCAAGGGTTTTTCTTTATTTTTACTATTTTCTACATTGTAGAATAAGGTTGAAGACATCAAKACTTTGAAAAAACACATATGGAATCATGTAGTAACCAAAAAAGTGTTAAACAAATCAAAATATATTTTATATTTGAGATTCTTCAAATCCTTTGCATTGATGACAGCTTTGCACACTCTTGTGGCATTCTCTCAACCAGCTTCATGAGGTAGTCACCTGGAATGCATTTCAATTAACAGGTGTGCGTTCTTAAACTTAATTTGTGGAATTTATTTAGTTCTTAATGCGTTTGAGCCAATCAGTTGTGTTGTGACAAGGTAGGGGTGGTATACAGAAGATAGCCTTATTTGGTAAAGACCAAGTCCATATTATGGCAACAACAGCTAAAATAAGCAAAGAGAAACGAGTCCATCATTACTTTAAGACTTTGAAAGTTTCTTCAAGTGCAGTCGCAAAAACAATCAAGCGCTATGATGAAACTGGCTCTCATGAGGACTGCCACAGGAAAGGAAGACCCAGAGTTACCTCTGCTGCAGAGGATAAGTTCATTAGAGTTACCAGACTCAGAAATTGCAGCCCAAATGAATGCTTCACAGAGTTCAAGTAACAGACACATCTCCACATCAACTGTTCAGAGGAGACTGTGTGAATCAGGCCTTCGAAGTCGATTTTCTGCAAAGAAACCACTACTTAAGGACACCAATAAGAAGAAGTGACTTGCTTGGGCCAAGAAACACYAGCAATGGACATTAGACCGGTGGAAATCTGTCCTTTGGACTGGAGTCCAAACTGGAGATTTTTGGCTCCAACCACTGTGTCTTTGTGAGACGCAGTGTGGGTGAAAGGATGATCTCTGCATGTGTATTTCCCACCGTGAAGCATGGAGGAGGAGGTGTTATGGTGTGGGGGTGCTTTGCTGGTGACACGTTTTATTTATTTTACCTTTATTTAACTAGGCAAGTCAGTTAAGAACACATTTTTATTTTCGATGACAGCCTAGGAACAGTGGGTTAACTGCCTTGTTCAGGGGCAGAACTAGAGATTTTTACCTTGTCAGCTCTGGGATTCGATCTTGCAACCTTCCGGTTACTAGTCCAACGCTCTTACCACTAGGCTATCTGCTGGTTACTAGTCCAACACTCTTACCACTAGGCTACCTGCTGGTTACTAGTCCAACACTCTTACCACTAGGCTACCTGCCACCCCACACTGTCTGTGATGTATTTAGAATTCAAGGCACAATTCATCACTATGGCTTCCACAGCATTCTGCAGCGATACGCCATCCCATCTGGTTTGGGCTTAGTGGGACGATCATTTGTTTTTCAACAGGACAATGACCCAACACACCTCCAGGCTGTGCAAGGGCTATTTTCCCCAAAAAGGAGAGTGATGGAGTGCTGCATCAGATGACATGGCCTCCACAATCCCCCGACCTCAACCAAATTGAGATGGTTTCGAGTCGGACCYCAGAGTGAAGAAAAAGCAGCCAACAAGTACTCAGCATATGTGGGAACTCCTTCAAGACTGTTGGAAAAGCATGCTAAGAGTGTGCAAAGCTGTCATCAAGGGAAAGGATGGCTACTTTGAAGAATCTCAAATATAAAATACATTTTGATTTGTTTAACACTTTTTTGGTTACTACATGACTCCATATGTGTTATTTCATAGTTTTGATATCTTCACTATTATTCTACAATGTA
>NW_019946481.1:0-8837 GCF_002910315.2 Salvelinus sp. IW2-2015 | reverse complement strand
ATCTGCTTCCTTGGCAACAGCTAATGGGGATCCATAATAAACCCCAGGAAGAGTATCTGCTTCCTTGGCAACAGCTAATGGGGATCCATAATAAATACAAAATACAAATTAGGATGCATCCACAGTGTCTCTTGACTGGTATGATGMTGGGTGTTGGTGTGGGATTGCTAAGAAAATGACATGCAAGTGCACGGTTTATACTGGTGTAGGCAACTCATAGAACCCCAGTAGGTATATTTMAACCTTTTAATAAGGACTAAGGCTGCACTTGAAGTAGTGTATCCAGGGTGCTACCATTGGTACATTTGACGCTATCAACAAACAAGTACAGGTAACTGCCAGAATAAGGGAAACACTTGAGTAGATGAGGGATATCAAGTACATTGAAAGCAGGTGCTTCCACACAGGTGTGGTTCCTGAGTTAGTTAAGCAATTAARATCCCATCATGCTTAGGGTCATGCATAAAAATGCTGGGCAGACCATTATTTTGGCTACCATGGCTATGCCCCTARAGGATGACGATGCCCCCATCCACAGGGCACGAGTGGTCACTGAATGCTTTGATGAYCATGAAAARGATGTAAACAATATGCCCTGGCCATCTCAGTCACCAGATCTCAACCCAATTGAACACTTACAGTGCATTCGGAAAGTATTCAGACCCATTGACTTTTTCCACATTTTGTTACGTTACAGCCTTATTCTAAAATGGATTAAATTGTTTTTTCCCCTCATCAATCTACACACAATATCCCATAATGACATCACAATACCTCACAATACCCCATAATGACATCACAATACCACATAATGATATAGCAAAAACTGGTTTTTAGAAATGTTAGTATTCAGACCCTTTACTCAGTACTTTGTTGAAGCACCTTTGGCAGCGATTACAGCCTCGAGTCTATTTGGGTATGATGCTGCTACAAGCTTGGCACACCTGTAGTTGGGGAGTTTCTCCCATTCTTCTCTGCAGATCCTCTCAAGCTCTGTCAGGTTGGATGGTGAGCTATTTTCAGGTCTCTCCAGAGATGTTCGATCGGGTTCAAGTCCAGGCTCTGGCTGGGCCACTCAATGACATTCAGAGACTTGTCCTGAAGCCACTCCTGCATTGTCTTGGCTGTGTGCTTAGGGTCGTTGTCCTGTTGGAAGGTGAACCTTAGACCCAGTCTGACGTCTCGAGTGCTCTGCAGCAGGTTGTCATCAAGGATCTCTCTGTACTTTGCTCCATTCATCTTTCCCTCGATCTTGACTAGTCTCCCAGTCCCTGCCGCTGAAAAAACATCCCACAGCATGATTGCCACCACCATGCTTCACCGTAGGGATGGTGCCAGGTTTCCTCCAGACGTGAGCTTGGCATCAGGCCAAATAGTTCAATCTTGGTTTCATCAGAACAGAGAATCTTGTTTCTCAAGATCTGAGTCCTTTAGCTGCCTTTGGCAAACTCCAAGGGGCTGTCATGTGCCTTTTACTGAGGATTGGCTTCCTCTGGCCACTCTAGCATAAAGGCCGATTGGTGGAGTGCTGCAGAGATGATTGGCCTTCTGGAAGGTTCTACCATCTCCACAGAGAACACTGGAGCTCTGTCAGAGTAACCATCGGTTCTTGGTACCTCTGCAGCCCTCACCCGATTGCTTAGTTTGGCCGGGGCCAGCTCTAGGAAGAGTCTTGGTGGTCCAAACTTCTTCCATTTAAGAATGATGGAGGCCAATGTGTTTTTGGGGACCTTCAATGCTGCAGACATGTTTTTTGGTAACCTTCCACAGTTTCTGTGCTTCGACACAAATCCTGTCTCGGAGCACTACGGACAATTCCTTCAACCTCATGGTTTGGTTTTTACTCTGACTGTAAAAACCAAACCATGAGGTTGACATGTGTACTGTCAACTGTGGGACCTTACATAGACAAGTGTGTGCCTTCCAAATCATGTCCAATCAACTGAATTTACCACAGGTGGACTCCAACAAGTTGTAGAAACATCTCAAGGATGATCAATGGAAACAAGATGCACCTGAGATCAATTTGGAGTCTCATAGTAAAGGGGCTGAATACTTTCTGTTCTGGATTTCTGGTTTTTATTTTAATAAATTTGGACAATATTTCTAAAAACCGTTTTTGCTTTTTCATTCTAGGGTGTTGTGTGTAGATTGGGAAAATGTTTTATTTAATACATTTTAGAATAAGGCTGTAATGTAACAAATGTGGAAAAAGCAAGGTGCTGAATACTTATCGAATGTTTATTTTTTATTTAGTAGGCAAGTCAGTAAGAACAAATTCTTATTTACAATGACGGCCTACCCCGCCAAACCCTCCCCAACCCACTCCAACCTGGAAACGACCCACCTGGGCCACACAACTTAGCGTATTGAACCTCCACACACAAGCCTCTTGGGGACTAGCATACAATTCACTCAACCCTCACGATCCCTATATCTCGACCCCATCCAGCGACTAGAGTCTCTCCTTCAGATTACAGCCTCTCCGCCCCCCGGACACTAGTACGAACCAGCCTCCAGAGGCCTGCACTACACCCGCGTGTCTTCATTGCTAGTTGGACACGCTTATGCCGCTTTCCGTCTTAGCAACGTAAGCGACATCTGTCTTACCCATCACACATGATCATGGGTTACCATCCTCAGATTAACGTTGCGTGCAGTGCCCTCGTAGACCAGTCGTCCAACCACCTTGCTCCGACATGGCACCTGCTATTGTACCGAGATTGTGAGTGCGTTCTTGAGACCCGTGTTTCTCGCACCACCATCAACACAAAAACCAGCCAATATGGAATTTCTAGTGGAAGAATGGTGTCTCATCCCTCCAATAGAGTTCCAGACTCCTGTAGAATCTATGCCATTGAAGCTGTTCTGGCTCAACGCCCTATTAAAACACTTTATGTTGGTGTTTTCTGTTATTTTGTCAGTTACCTGTTCTCACTAATATCACTGCTGTTATAATCCTGTCTTTGGCTCATCAGTAGACATCCATTCTGCAGCCTCTACCCAGCTGGGAAAATGTTGGCATGGGATTTCAGAAAGACATTATTTCCTGGTTGAAACAACATATTTTTTTCTGGACTACAACAAAAGGACAACAAACCCGTCCTTTTTACAATCAGAATACAACCTGACCATGTAAAAGCCATTCAGGACATTTTGCCCACTGGAGTAGTGCTTTAAAAGTCTACCTTTTTTATCCTCTCTCTGGTTCCTATTGTGGAACATGTACTAAAGTATTTCTGTATTTACAGCAGAACAGTGGACCTCCACCCCAAAACAATGTTTCACCAGAACCCAAACCACAACCTCAAGACTCACCCCAGAAGAAAGACAGAGAAAAACTGAAGGTCTCAACACTCTTTGATTGTGATGTCATGATCAGGTTGTGTACTGATTGTAAAATTKTGTTTTTWTTTWTTTMTWTTMTWTTTTAAAAAGTAATTTTAGTGACCAGCTAAAAGAGGTCTTTACCTGAATGTAACCTGGCGTGATCTGCCGTGGCTTCAACCCTGTGTTGTGGTGTGTTTGTTATGTCCCAGGTGAAGCCCACTCTCCAGAGAGGAGGGAGTAATGCGTCTCTCCACAACAGCACCAACAGAAACACCATCTTCCAGCTGATGATCCACACACTGGACCCGCTGGGAGAAGGTACTGGACTTTATATCAATCTTTATTATTACAGGGACCGCTATGGTCCTAATCTATGGTTCTAATCTATGGTCCTAATCTATGGTCCTATACTGTCACAGGGACCTTCTATATTCACTACTGCCACAGGGACCTTCTATACTATGGTCCTAATCTATGGTTCTAATCTATGGTCCTAATCTATGGTCCTAATCTATGGTCCTATACTATGGTCCTAATCTATGGTCCTAATCTATGGTCCTATACTATGGTCCTATACTATGGTCCTATACTATGGTCCTAATCTATGGTCCTAATCTATGGTCCTAATCTATGGTCCTAATCTATGGTTCTATACTATGGTCCTAATCTATGGTCCTAATCTATGGTCCTAATCTATGGTTCTATACTATGGTCCTATACTATGGTCCTATACTATGGTCCTAATCTATGGTCCTATACTATGGTCCTATACTATGGTCCTATACTATGGTCCTATACTATGTTGTCTTTTGTTGAATCAATTGTTTTAGTGCTCGGCTTCAACAGAAACAGAAACCTGCTCACCCTGTTATTCTCTCAGACAAAGGTTGATGACCATTGATGACACCAGTCAAAATTGTTCCTTCCAGCTTCACAGCATCATCAGACTGTTAGCTTCACAGCAACATCAGACTGTTAGCTTCACAGTAGAATCAGACTGTTAGCTTCACAGCAGCATCAGACTGTTAGCTTCACAGCAGCATCAGACTGTTAGCTTCATCTTCAGCATCAGACTGTTAGCTTCACAGCAGCATCAGACTGTTAGCTTCACAGTAGCATCAGACTGTTAGCTTCACANCAAATCATGTCCAATCAACTGAATTTACCACAGGTGGACTCCAATCAAGTTGTAGAAACATCTCAAGGATGATCAATGGAAACAAGATGCACCTGAGATCAATTTGGAGTCTCATAGTAAAGGGGCTGAATACTTTCTGTTCTGGTATTTCTGTTTTTTATTTTTAATAAATTTGACAATATTTCTAAAAACCTGTTTTTGCTTTTTCATTCTAGGGTGTTGTGTGTAGATTGAGGAAAATGTTTTATTTAATACATTTTAGAATAAGGCTGTAATGTAACAAAATGTGGAAAAAGTCAAGGGGTCTGAATACTTATCGAATGTTTTATTTTTTATTTAAGTAGGCAAGTCAGTTAAGAACAAATTCTTATTTACAATGACGGCCTACCCCGGCCAAACCCTCCCCTAACCCGGAAGACACTGGGCCAATTGTGCTCCACCCTTTGGGACTCCCGATCTCGGCTGGTTGTGATACAGCCCGGGATCGAACCCGGGTCTGTAGTGACGCTTCTAGCACTGCGATGCAGTGCCTTAGACTGCTCGGGAATGCACTGTATGGGAGATTGTGGAGTGGGTCTTGAGACAGTGTTTTCCACCACCATCAACAAAACACCAATATGGAATTTCTGGTGGAAGAATGGTGTCACATCCCTCCAATAGTGTTCCAGACACTTCTATGCCATTGAAGCTGTTCTGGCTCAACGCCCTATTAAAACACTTTATGTTGGTGTTTTCCCGTTATTTTGTCAGTTACCTGTTCTCACTAATATCACTGTTGTTATAATCCTGTCTTTGGCTCATCAGTAGACACTCATTATGCAGCCTCTACCCAGCTGGGCAAATGTTGGCATGGGATTTCATAAAGACATTATTTCCTGGTTGAAACAACATATTTTTTTCTGGACTACAACAAACCCTTCCTTTTTACAATCAGAATACAACCTGACCATGTAAAAGCCATTCAGTACATTTTGCCCACTGGAGTAGTGCTTTAAAAGTCTGCCTTTTCTCCTCTCTCTGGTTCCTATTGTGGAACGTGTACTAAAGTATTCCTGTATTTACAGCAGAACAGTGGACCTCCACCACCTGATACACCCCAAAACAATGTTTCACCAGAACCCAAACCACAACCTCAAGACTCACCCCAGAAGAAAGACAGAGAAAAACTGAAGGTCTCAACACTCTTTGATTGTGATGTCATGATCAGGTTGTGTACTGATTGTAAAATTATGTTTATCTTTTATTTTTTAGATGTCATTTTAGTGACCAGCAAAAAGAGGTCTTTACCTGAATGTAACCTGGCGTGATCTGCCGTGGCTCCAACCCTGTGTGTGTGTGTGTGTGTGTGTGGTGTGTGTGTGTGTGTGGTGTGTTTGGAGTGTGATATGAGCGGACTGGACAGGGCTCTCTCTCTGCCCAGTGACAAGACGCTGACTCCTCTGTACTGGACTGGTTTATCTAAACTAGTCTGGTCTGACTGGAGGCTCCAAACTGCCCATGCAGAGTGGCGCTCTACTGAGCTACAGGGCACAGCCAGGCATGGCCAGGCCGGCTCTCAACATCACCACAAAAACAATGCCCGCTGGGCCGCTTGACGCCACGTGTGTGTGTGCCCGCCTGCCGCCATCCTTTCTGAGCTGTGGCTGTGGCCAGGACTGCTGATGCTCAGCTGAGCTCCAGGGACAGTTATGGTCCAGCCCAGTGGAAAGTGAACATCAGCCCGATTTGGGCTCACTGCGGCTGGGGAAGGTAGGAGCCAGGCCCCTCCTCCCTCCCTCTCATGACTTCCCCCATCAACCACAGACCTAGGATAAATGCATCCACCATCCACCAACAGCAGAGAGCACAGCACAGAACAGCACGCTGGCTGAGGGGAGAGAGGATTGATACAGAGATAGAGGGAGAAGACAAAGACTAGGGGAGATAGAGGGAAGCATAAATGATGAATGAATAGAAAGGATAATGGGGGGGAAGAGAGAGAGAGAGAGAGAGAGAGAGAGAGAAGAGAGAGAGAGAGAGAGGTGGGGTCTCCAACTCTGAGCTCAGCTCAACCACCACATATTTTCCCCATGAGAGATATAATTTAGAGCAAACCACTAAAGGGCAGGAGGCGAGCAACCGGTGCCAACTCCTAACTCCAGCCTCCAACGCTCCCTCTCCTCCCCTCCCTGACAAGGGTAGAGCTATTTATTTATTCAGGGACGTCTCCAAAAAGGTGGTTAGTTGAGACGCTTGTGTGTCTACCCTCATTAGTCATTTTAACTCCAAACACACACGTCTACTCACACACTACCCTAATCTCAGAGAATAAAGAGTTTCAAACATCCTGTTGCTATGGGGCTCATTCCCCCTGACCTCTGACCCCTGGCTGTGAACCCTGACCCTGCAGGAATGAGACGACCGCCTCGTCCAACAAACACCTGTTTATTCCCTCCTTCAATTMACCAAACAGAGAAAAGAGGAGGGTGGACGGGGTAACAAGGAGAGCAAGTCATTAACATGGAGTTAGCCTTAAACACGTGTGTGTTTGAAGGCAGACACACAGGCAGACAAAGCTGGCACACACACGAGCGCATACGTGAACTCAAAGCCACACACACTTCAATCCTCTAATCCAGGCCCACAGGAAAAGCCTGGCAATCCACACACGTCTGCAGCGTGATTACTTCTGAGCTTCTGAAAGAGTGGCAGATTTAGGATGTGTGTATGTGTGTGGGGGAGGGGCAGACTCAGGATGTGGGTAATTTCTATGGCTTGTCGTCAGGCCAATTAGGGCCGGTTTACACGTCCTGACCAGTCAGCCCAGAGAGAGAGAGATTGTTTGTTTTTAGTAGTGTGGAGGAACTGGGGAGGGGAGTTGGAGGCCTGTATAATTCTCATGGTGGTCTAATCTGGGATAGAATGACTCAACCATTTATTTCAATCAGAATTCATTTCAACAAAACTATCATTTGAGAACATTCACATCCATCTTTCATCGGGTCACAAAAATGTTGATGACGCTGAAAATACCTCAGCAATGCCCTTTTCACACTGCTGAGCTGACCTGAGCCCAACTGTGATGGCTCTGATAGTTGGTTCCAACAACTATGGTGGATGTGTGACCAAACGCATGTAAAACCCTATACAGTGTTCCTTCAGTGTCCTTCAGAGTCCTGGTTCTTCTTACCAGAACATGGAACCAACCACACAGTGGGACGGCAGCTGGAAATTAGAGTGCAGGATGAATCTGGCACATTTACAGACATGTTGATTTAACATTTCCACTGTCAAATACATTTCAAATAAGAAAGTGAGTGAGTGTGATATGAGCGGACTGGACAGGGCTCTCTCTCTGCCCAGTGACAAGACGCTGACTCCTCTGTACTGGACTGGTTTATCTAAACTAGTCTGGTCTGACTGGAGGCTCCAAACTGCCCATGCAGAGTGGCGCTCTACTGAGCTACAGGGCACAGCCAGGCATGGCCAGGCCGGCTCTCAACATCACCACAAAAACAATGCCCGCTGGGCCGCTTGACGCCACGTGTGTGTGTGCCCGCCTGCCGCCATCCTTTCTGAGCTGTGGCTGTGGCCAGGACTGCTGATGCTCAGCTGAGCTCCAGGGACAGTTATGGTCCAGCCCAGTGGAAAGTGAACATCAGCCCGATTTGGGCTCACTGCGGCTGGGGAAGGTAGGAGCCAGGCCCCTCCTCCCTCCCTCTCATGACTTCCCCCATCAACCACAGACCTAGGATAAATGCATCCACCATCCACCAACAGCAGAGAGCACAGCACAGAACAGCACGCTGGCTGAGGGGAGAGAGGATTGATACAGAGATAGAGGGAGAAGACAAAGACTAGGGGAGATAGAGGGAAGCATAAATGATGAATAGAATAGAAAGGATAATGGGGGGGAAGAGAGAGAGAGAGAGAGAGAGAGAGAGAGAAGAGAGAGAGAGAGAGAGGTGGGGTCTCCAACTCTGAGCTCAGCTCAACCACCACATATTTTCCCCATGAGAGATATAATTTAGAGCAAACCACTAAAGGGCAGGAGGCGAGCAACCGGTGCCAACTCCTAACTCCAGCCTCCAACGCTCCCTCTCCTCCCCTCCCTGACAAGGGTAGAGCTATTTATTTATTCAGGGACGTCTCCAAAAAGGTGGTTAGTTGAGACGCTTGTGTGTGTGTGTGTGTGTGTGTGTGTGTGTGTGTGTGTGTGTGTGTGTGTGTGTGTGTGTGTGTGTGTGTTTTCGAGGGCTTGGATCCGTCTTTTAAAGGAGAGTGTTTTTTTGTTGCCACGTGTGGTTGGGGCAGTGGGGTTCCGTGCCACAGCGGTTCCAGCTTCCAGCTTCAGGCTGGTTTCCTTTTCTCTCCCTCCATCTCCTTTTCT
>NW_019946480.1:33009-34823 GCF_002910315.2 Salvelinus sp. IW2-2015 | reverse complement strand
AGTCTAGTAGTAATATGTTGATTGTCATGAGAATGGTTAAGTGATATGGGCTAGTAGTTATCATGTGATGTCATACTGAATGGTAAGTGATTGATGTCATAGTAGTTATCGTGTTGATGGTCATGATGAATGATTAAGTGATGAGTGACTAGTAGTTATCGTGTTGGATGGTCTATGATTAATGGTAAGTGATGATGCTAGTAGTAGCATGTTGATGTCATGATAACTGTTTATGTGGTGATGAATATAGTTATCATGTTGATGTTAGCTGAATGCCGTAATGATGATGGCTAGTAAACTCAGGTAAAAAAAAAAGAAAACCCCTTTTTCAGACCCTATCTTTTCAAAGATTAAAATCCAATAACTCCAGATCTTCATTGTAAAAGATTTAATCCACCTGTTTCCGTATGCCTTGTTCAATGAACCATTAATAAGTAATTAATGAAAATGCACCTGTGGAACGGTCGTTAAGACACTAACAGCTTACAGATTGCAGGCAATTAAGGTCACAGTTATGAAAACTTAGGACACTAAAGAGGCCTTTCTACTGACTGAAAAACACCAAAAGAAATATGCCCATGGTCCCTGCTCATCTGTGTGAACGTGCCTTAGGCATGCTGCAAGGAGGCATGAGGACTGCAGATGTGGCCAGGGCAATAAATTGCAATGTCCGTACTGTGAGATGTTTAAGATAGCGCTACAGGGAGACAGGACGGACAGCTGATTGTCCTCGCAGTGGCAGACCAGGTGTAACAACACCTGCACAGGATCAGTACATCTGAACATCACACCTGCAGGACAGGTACAGGATGGCAACAACAACTGCCCGAGTTACACCAGGAACGCACAATCTCTCCATCAGTGCTCAGACTGTCCGCAATAGGCTGAGAGAGGCTGGACTGAGAGCTTGTAGGCCTGTTGTAAGGCAGGTCCTCTCCAGACATCATCGGCAATAACATCCCCTATGGGCACAAACCCACCGTCGCTGGACCAGACAGGACTGGCAAAAAGTGCTCTTCACTGACGAGTCACTTTTTTACCTCACCAGGGGTGATGATCGGATTTGCGTTTATCGTCGAAGGAATGAGCGTACACCGAGTCCTGTACTCTGGAGCAGGATCGATTTGAAGGTGGAGGGTCTGGGGCGGTATGTCACAGCATCATTGGACTGAGCTTGTTGTCATTGCAGGCAATCTCAACGCTGTGCGTTACAGGGAAGGCATCCTCCTCCCTCATGTGGTACCCTTCCTGCAGGCTCATTCTGACATGACCCTCCAGCATGACATAGCCAACAGCCATACTGCTCGTTCTGTGCGTGATTTCCTACAAGACAGGAATGTCAGTTTTGGCCAGCCAAGAGACCTGTTGGATCGGAGGGTTAGGGCTAGGGCCATTCCCACCAGAAATGTCTGGGAATTTGCAGATGCCTTGGTGGAAGAGCGGGGTAACATCTCACAGCAAGAACTGGAAAATCTGGTGCAGTCCTTGAGGAGGAGATACACTGCAGTACTTAATGCAGCTGGTGGCCACACCAGATACTGACTGTTACTTTTGATTTTGTCTCCCCCTTTTTTCAGGGATACTTTATTCCATTTTTGTTAGTCACATGTCTGTGGAATTTGTTCAGTTTATGTCTCAGTTGTTGAATCTTATGTTCATACAAATATTTACACATTTTAAGTTTGCTGAAAATCAGCGCAGTTGATGGGAGGACGTTTCTTAGTAGTTATCATGTTGATGGTTGGATACAGTGCTGAATGGTTAAGTGATGATGGCTAGTAGTTATCATATTGATGGTTGGATACAGTGCTGAA
>NW_019946480.1:15934-30440 GCF_002910315.2 Salvelinus sp. IW2-2015 | reverse complement strand
TCAAGCCGAAGAAACACCATCCCAACTGTGAAGCCGGGGTGGCAGCATCGTGTTGTGGGTGCTTTGCTGCAGAGGACTGGGTGCACTCCAAAATAAATGCATATGAAGGTAGGAAAATTATGTGGAATATTGAGAGTAACATCTCAAGACATTAGTCAGGAAGTTAAAGGCTTGGTTTGCAATGGGTCTTTCCGAATGGACAATGACACCAAGCCATATTCAAACTTGTGGCAAAATGGCTTAAGGACAACAAAGTCCAAGGTATTGGAGCACTGGCCATTCACAACCTGACACTTATCATAGTGCAGACTGAAAAAGCGTTATGTGTTTGTGTGTCAGAACGGAAGATGTGCCAAAATCCCAAACTTTATTGTGGGAAGCTCGTGGAAGGCTACCTGAAATGGTTTGACCAGCTTAAACAATTTTAAAGGGCATGCTAATCCCAAACTATCTAACCTGATGCGTGGTATGGAATTCTCTCTGACTCCACATGGGATTGTGCTGAAGATTCATATCACGCTGAAATACAAGTTCATGTGTACTCTATATTCTTATTGACACATTTCACATTTTTTTAAAAATAACATTGTGAGATGATACCTAACTGACCTACAGGGAATTTTACTCTGATTAATGTCAGGATATTCGAAAAACTGAGTTTAAATGTATTGGCAAAGGGCGTATGTAAACTTCGCGACTTCACTGTAGTACAGTTGAAGACCCATTTCTCACACTGAGTGGTCTTCTTTCTTTTTTTATATTTGTAGAATAATAGGGAAGACATCACAAGTATTAAATAACACATAGGATCATGTAGTAACCAAAAAAGTGTTATACAAATCAAAATATATTTTGTAGATTTTAGATTCTTCAAAGTACTTTCAAAGTAGCCACCTTTGCCTTAAATGACAGCTTTGCTCACCCTTGAATGAGTAGGGTTGCGTCCAATCTTTTGACTGGTTACTTAATATACAGGTGTGTGTGTGCATATATTCAGTTATTCAATGCATTCGGAAAGTTTTCAGACCCTTGACTTGTACCATTTTGTACTTTACAGCCTAAATTAAAAAAATATATATATATAGTTTTTTTCTTTCTCCATCATCTACACACCTTACCCTAAGCGAAAACAGGTTTTTAGGAAAATACAGAAATACTGATTTACATAAGTTATTCAGACTCTTTGCTATGAGACTTAATATATTTTTAGATTCTTTAATTCCATTCTTTACAGATTTTGTATGTATTGGGTATATGTTTGTGTAAATATTAGATACTATTTAGTATTACTTGCCACAGTCAGAGCTAGAAGCACAAGCATTTCGCTACACACCGCAAATAGACATCTGCTAAACACGTGTATGTGACCAATAAAATCTTGATTTGATTTGAGACTCAAAATTGAGCTCAGGTACATTCCCTGTTTGCATTGACCATACCTTGAGATTATTTCTACCACTGGATTGTAGTCCACCTGTGTTAAATTCAATTGGATTTTGGACATGATTTGGAAAGATATAACACGTGTCTCATATAAGGTCCCACAGTTGACAGTGCATGTCAGAACAAAAACCAACCATCGAGGTTCGAGGACTTGTCCTTAGAGCTCCAAAAGTATTTGTCGAGGCACATATCTGGGGAAGGGTACCAAAACATTTTGGCAGCAATTGAAGGTTTCCAAGAACAAGTGGCTTCCATCATTCTTAAATGGAAGAAGTTTAGAACAGAAGCTTGGCCGCCCGGCCAAACTGGCAATCAGGGGCGAAGGGCCTTGGTCAGGGAGATGACCAAGAACCCAATGGTCATTCTGACATTAGAGCTCAGAAGTTTCCTCTTTTGGAGATGGGAGAACCTTCCAGAAGGCAACCATCTCTGCAGCCACTCCACCAATCAAGGCCTTAATGGTAGAGTGGCCAGACGGAAGCCACTCCTCAGTAAAAGGCACATGAAAGCCCGCTTGGAAGTTTGGCCGAAAGGCACCTAAAGACTGTGCAGACCATGAGAAACAAGATTCTCTGGTTTGGAATGAACCAAGATTGAACTCTTTGGCATGGATGCTCATGCTTCACGTCTGGAGGAAACTGGCACCATCCCTAATGGTGGAGCATGGTCGTGACAAGCATCATGCTGTGGGGAGTTATTCAGCGGCAGGGCACTGGGAGACTAGTCATGATTGAGGGCATGAAATTAACACCTGCTCTACACCTGCATTGCTTGCTGTTTGGGGTTTTGGCTGGGTTTCTATACAGCCACTTTGGTATGCAGCTGATGTAAGAGAAAAGATACGTTTGATTTGATTTGATTTGATTTACGCGCAAAACACAGAGAAACCTCTCAGAAGCGCTCCGGCCTCAGACTGGGGCAAAGGTTCACCTTCCCAATGGGCCACGACCCTACCGCAACACAGCCAAGACATGCAGGAGTGGCTTCGGGACAAGTCCTGATGTCTTGAGTGGCCCAGAAAGAGCCTGGACTGAAAACCCGATCGAACATCTCTGGAGAGACTTGAAATTCTTTCCGAAATCACTGAAAATATGGCCCTGTAGCAGATTATTTGATCTAAAGCTACCTTATAGTCATTATTTATACATTTTACATATGGGGTGGGGTCCTGGGATTTGAACCCACTACCCAGGGTTGGGCGTTACAAAGCTTTACCAACTGAGCTACAAAGGAACCCTTTAAACCAGGGGTGTGTGAGCCAATGTGTGTGTGTCTGCCAGTGTCAGGGTGGTTGACAAGAGCTGAGTGTCTCTCTGGGCGTGGTCTATTGTGTGTATAAATGGAGCTGATGGATGGATCCCCACACACACAGAGTTCAATATGTTAACACTCCAGCAGAATGTGTGTTGGTTTACCAGCAAGAGAAAGCAGAGAGGTGTTGATATAACTGTGTATAAGAGGACATTTAGCTGGCATTTAATCTGATGCGGTGTGAACTGCTAGGAGCATTTAAGAAGTTTTGGGACGGTTCCAGACAGACAACACTGAAGAGCAACGTTCTGTATGGAACAGTTTGGGAGGTCAGACAGACAACACTGGAGAGCAAGTTCTGTATGGAAACAGTTTGGGAACGGTCCAGACAGACAACACTGAGAGCACCGTTCTGTATGGAACAGTTTTGGGCGGTTCAGACAGACACCACTGAGAGCAGCGTACTTCCAACAAGTGCAATTCACAGGAGTGGGCAGTATAATTTGATATCTTACTTTTCACAGAGTCCTTGGTGTGAATATGTGTATGTGGGGGGTGTGTTTGTGTTTGACATAGCAGTGTTTATATTTAAGATTGCAGGGTTTTGTTTCTGTTCTGAGGAAGACTAAAACAGAAATTAACAGCTGGCATGACATCAGCCCCCCATCCCTCCACCCCTATCCTCCTCCACCCTATCCTCCCTCCACCTATTCCCCTCCACCCTTCTCCCCTCCACGCCTATCCTCCCTCATCCCTATCCCTCCCTTCCACCCTATCCTCCTCCACCTATCCTCCTCCACCCTATCCTCCCTCCACTTATCATCCCTCTACCCTATCCTCCTCACCCTATCCTCCTCCACCCTTATCCTCCTCCACCCTATCCTCCCTCCACCCTATCCTCGACCTCCACCCTACCTCCCCTCATCCCTATCCCCTCCCTCCACCCTATCTCCCCTCCACCTATCATCCCTCCACCTATCTCCCTCACCCTATCCTAACCTCACCCTATCTCCCTCCACCTATCCATTTCCCTCTAACCCATATCCTCCCTCCACCCTATCTTTCTCCACCCATCCATCCCTCTAAGCCTATCCTCCTCACCCTACATACCTCCACCCTATCTCCTCCACCTATTCCTCCCTCCACCGCATCCTCCTCGCACTCTATCCTCCTCCACTTTATCTCCCTCCACTCTGCCCTCCCTCCAGCTCTGCCTCCTCTACCCTATCTCCCTCCACTCTGGCCCTCCCCTCCACTATCCTCACCTCCACCTTATCATGCCCTCCACCCTATCCTCCCTCACCCATCTCCTCACCCTATCTCCTCCAACCTATCCTCCCTCCACCCTATCTCCTCCATCCCTATCCTCCTCCACTTATCCTCCTCCACTCTATCCTCCTCCACTCTAATCCTCCGCTCCACTCTGCTCCCTTCCCACCCTACTCTCCCTCCACCCTATCTCCCTCCACCCTATCTCCCTCCATCCCTTTCTCCCTCCACTCAGCCCTCCCCACCTATCCTCCCTCCACCATCATCCCTTTCTCCCTCCACTCTGCCTCCGTTCTCCACCCTATCCTCCCTCCACCCTATCCTCCTTCCATCCTTTCTCCCTCCACTATCCTCCCTCCACGCTATCCTCCCTCCACCCTATCCTCCCTCCACTCTGCCCTCTCCACTATCTCCTCTACTCTGCCCTCCCTCCACCCTATCCTCCTCCACCTCTATCTCTCCACGCTTATCCTCCCTCCCCCTATCCTCCTCCACCTATACTCCCTCCACTCTGCCTCGCTGCCACTAATCCTCCCTCACCCTATCCTCCTCCACCCTGTTCTCCTCCACTCTGCCTCCCTCCCCTATCCTCCTCCACCTATCATCCCTCCCCTCCACCCTGCCTCCTCCACCCTATGCCTCCTCCACCCTCTCCTCCTCCACTCTGCCCTCCTCCACTCTGCCCTCCTCCACCCTATCCTCCCTTACTTCTGCTCTCTGCCCTCCCTCCACCCTATCCTCCCTCCCACCCTATCATCTCTCCACTCTGCCTCACCTCCCTCCCTTCCTCCCTCGCACCTATCCTCCCTCCACGCCTATCCTCCCTCACTCTGTCCCTCTCCACATCTGTCCTCCCTCACCTATCAATCTCTCCCACTTGCCCTTGACCCATACCCTTTTCTCCCTCCACTCTGCCCTACTCCACCCTATCCTCCTCCACCCTATCCTCCCTCACTTATCATCCCTCCACCCTATCTCTCCCTCCCCTATCCTACCTCACCCTATCCTCCCTCCACCCCTATCCTCCCTCCACCCTATCGCTCTCATCCCTATCCTCCTCCACGCCTATCCTCCCTCCATCCCTATCCCTCCCTCCACTCTATCCTCCTCCCCTCTATCCCTCCCTCCACCCTATCCTCCCTCACCCTATCCTCCCTCCACCCTATCCTCCTCCACCCCTATCCTCCCTCCACTCTATCTCCCTCCCTCTGTCCTCCTCCACTCTGCCCTCATCCACCCTATCCTTCCCTCCCCTATCCTCCCTTCCACCTTCCCTCCCTCCATCCTTTCTCCCTCCATCTGGCCTCCCCCACCCTATCTCCCTCCACCCTATATCCCCCCTCCACCTGCCTCCCTCCACCCTATCCTCCTCCCCCTATCTCCCTCCATCCCCCTTTCTCCCTCCACCCAATCTCCTCCAGCCTATCCTCCCTCCACTCGCCCTCCCTCACCCTATCCTCCCCTCCACCCTATTCCTCCCTCCTCTTCTCCCTCCACCCTATCCTCTCTCCACCCTATCCTCCCTCCACTCTGCCTCCCTCCACCCTATCCTCCCTCACCTATCCTCCTCCATCCCTTTCTCCTCCACTTCTGGCCCTCCTCCCCTATCTCCCTCTACTCTGGCCTCCCTCCACCCTATCTTCCCTCCACCCCTACATCTCTCCCCATCTGCCCTCCCTCATCCCTATCCTCCTCGCACCCTATCCTCCTCCATCTGTCCTCCTCCACCCTATCTCCTCCCACCCGTATTCATCTCTCCACTCTGACCCTCCTCCATGCCTCTCCTCCACCCTATCCTCCCTCCACCTATTCCTCCTCCACTCGTCCTCCCTCCACTCTGTCCCTCCTCCACCCTATCATCTCTCCACTCTGCCCTTTCCTCCATCCCTTCTTCCTCCACTCTGCCTCCTCCACCTATCCTCCCTCCACCTTATATCCTCCACCCTATCTCCCTCCACCCTATCTCCTCACCCTATCTCCCTCCACCCTATCCTCTCCATCTATCCTCCCTCCACTCTATCCTCCCTCCACCCTATCCTCCCTCCACCCTATCCTCCCTCCCACCATATCCTCCTCCACCTATCCTCCCCACCTATCCTCCCTCACCTATCCCTCGCTCACTCTTCCTCCCTCCACTCTGTCCTCGCATCCACTCTGCCTCCTCCACATGCCTCTCTCCACCCTATCCTCCCTCCACGCTATCCTCTCCATCCCTTTTCTCCCTCACTCTGCCCTCTCCACCTTCCTCCTCCACCCTATCATCCCTCCCTCCCCCTGCCTCGCCTCCACCCTTTCCCATCCACCCTATCCTCGCCTCATCCCTTTCTCCCTCCACCTATTCCTCCCGCTAAGCCTCCCCCTTTTTCCTCCAAACATAACAATGGTCATTATGGCCAAACAGTTCTATTTTTGTTTCATCAGACCAGAGGACATTTCTCTACAATGTACGATCTTTGTCCCCATGTGCAGTTGCAAACCGTAATCTGTCTTTATGGCGGTTTTGGAGCAGTGGCTTCTTCCTTGCTGGGCGGCCTTTCAGGTTATTCGACTGCGTGACAGACCACACATCATTTAATATACAACTTTTTCCCTCTGAAATATAGCTAATGGACTTGCTAATGTTGCTAGCTTGTTGATATAAATGTTAATATAACTGCTAATATAAGTAAGCAAAAAGGAAATAAATTGTTAGCGTTAGATAATACATATCACAAAAACAACGGAATGTTGTCAAGCTTTACCGTATCAACATTGGAGTCCTCTGAGGAGGGGGTTTTGCACAATCTGCAAAAATGTATTTTGACCTTTGAACCATGAACCCTTTGACACCTATCACCGTAGGCGATGTTTCACCTGACAACAGTTACATAGAGGCAGCACTTAGTGTTACAATGTATGCATCACTATTAAACTCATTGGGACACACATTTTCAATACAGATAACATCAAACTAACAACGTCGGTACACCTTCAGTTATTGTGAAAACTTTCATCTTTCAATGCTTTACCTCTGAAATGTAAATGTTTATACATATTCAAACTGAGTTATCTTTCTAAAATGTGTTTGCCAAGTTATTTAGCTACATGTATTTCACACCACAACATGGAGAAAGTCAAGAGGAAGCAGTGGAGTGAGATGGACATGTTCCATGCCATGGAGGACTGCGGGGCAGGGATGGCTATCCTCCAGGCTGCCAAGGTTAGTCAGGTGGACATGTTCCATGACACGGAGGACTGCGGGGCAGGGATGGCTATCCTGCAGGCTGCGAAGTTAGTCAGTGGACCATGTTCAATGCCACGGAGGACTTGAGGGCAGGATGGGCTATCCGTCCAGGCTGCCAAGGTTAGTCAGGTGGACATGTTCCATGCAACGGAGACTGCGGGGCAGGGATGCTATCCTTGAGGCTGCCGAAGGTTAGTTCAGGTGGACATGTTCCATGCAGGAGGACTGCTGGCAGGGTGCTATCCTCCCAGGCTGCCAGGTTAGTCAGGTGACATGTTCCATGCCAGGAGGACGTGGCGAGGATGGCTATCCGCCAGGCTGCCAAGGTTAGTCAGTGGACATGTTCCATGCCACGGAGACTGTGAGCAGGGATGGCTATCCTCCAGGCTTCCAAGGGTTAGTCAGGTGGACATGTTCCATGCCAAGGAGGACTGCGGGGCAGGATGGCTATCCTCCCAGGCTGCCAAGGTTAGTCAGGTGGACATGTTTCCATGCCAGGAGGACTGCGGGCAGGGATGGCTATCCTCCAGGCTGCAAGTTAGTCAGGTGGACATGTTCCATGACACGGGAGGACTGCGGGCAGGGATGGCTATCCTGCAGGCTGCAAGGGTTAGTCAGGTGGACATGTTCCATGCCAGGAGGACTGTGAGGCAGGGATGGCTATCCCCAGGCTGCCAAGGTTAGTCAGGTGGACATGTTCCATGCCAGAGGAGACTGCGGGCAGGATGGCTATCCTCCAGGCTGCCAAGGTTAGTCAGGTGGACATGTTCCATGCCAGGAGACTGCTGGCAGGGATGGCTATCCTCCAGGCTGCCAGGTTAGTCAGGTGGACATGTTCCATGCCAGGAGGACTGTGAGCAGGGATGGCTATCCCCAGGCTGCCAAGGTAGTCAGGTGGACATGTTCCATGCCAGAGGACTGCGGGCAGGGATGGCTATCCTCCAGGCTGCCAAGGTTAGTCAGGTGTGGCATGTTCCATGCCAAGGAGGACTGCGGGCAGGGATGGCTATCCTGCCAGGCTGCCAAGGTTAAGTCAGGTGGACATGTTCCATCCAGAGAGGACTTGCAGGGCGGGATGGCTATCCCCAGGCTGCCAAGGTTAGTCAGGTGACATGTTCCATGCCCAGAAGGACTGTGAGGCAGGGATGGCTATCCTCCAGGCTGCCAAGGTTAGTCAGGGTGGACATGTTCCATGCACGGAGGACTGCGGGGCAGGGATGGCTATCCTCCAGGCTGCCAAGGTTATTCAGGGGACATGTTCCATGCCAAGGAGGACTGCGGGGCAGGGATGGCTATCCTCCAGGCTGCCAAGGTTAGTCAGGTGGACATGTTCCATGCCACGGAGGACTGCTTGGCAGGGATGGCTATCCGCCAGGCTGCCAAGGTTAGTCAGGTGGACATGTTCCATGACACGGAGGACTGTGAGGCAGGGATGGCTATCCGCCAGGCTGCCAAGGTTAGTCAGGTGGACATGTTCCATGACACGGAGGACTGCGGGGCAGGGATGGCTATCCGCCAGGCTGCCAAGGTTAGTCAGGTTAGTCAGGTGGTCATGTTCTCGGCAGACCCTGGCGGACAGGCTCAGCGGCTGGGTGACCCATGGTTGMCGCAGTGGACCACCCACATTGCTTGCACCAGAGGATGAAAATTCTATGGTGCAGTACTGTATCTACTGCGCCAGCCTTGGTTTCCCCTTCACCAGACAGAGAATGATGAAATACGCCAACAAAATAGGCAGGTTTTGGGTGTTCTAAACTCAGCAAAAAAAGAAACATCCTCTCACTGTCAACTGTGTTTATTTTCAGCAATCTTAACATGTGTAAATATTTGTATGAACATAACAAGATTCAACAACTGAGACATAAACTGAACAAGTTCCACAGACATGTGACTAACAGAAATGGAATAATGTGTCCCTGAACAAAGGGGGGGTCACAATCAAAAGTAACAGTCAGTATCTGGTGTGGCCACCAGCTGCGTTAAGTACTGCAGTGCATCTCCTCCTCATGAACTGCACCAGATTTGCCAGTTCTTGCTGTGAGACGTTACCCTACTCTTCCACCAAGACACCTGCAAGTTCCCGGACATTTCTGGGGGGAATGGCCCTAGCCCTCACCCTCCGATCCAACAGGTCCTAGACGTGCTCAATGGGATTGAGATACAGAGAGAGAGAGAGTGTATTGCCCACAACACGTGTATGCTACTTCTAATAATCCTTGCCTTCACAGTTGGGACGAGATGTTATTTCGGAATAGAAAGCCTCGCCGCACTTATTTCTTACCACTCACACTAAACATAACAATGGTCATTATGGGCCAATTGTGTTTTATGTTGTCCGTCAAGCAGAAGGACATTATCTCGTTAACAATGTACGACATCTTTGTTGTCCCATGTGCAGTTGCAAACCGTTAATCTGTCTTTTATGGCGGTTTTGGAGCAGATGGCGCTTTCTTCCTTGTCTGGGGAAACGGCACTTTCACGAGTTAATTCATATCTTGCGTGACAGACCACAATCTTTTAATACTACAATTTTTATCCACTCTGAAAATATAAGCTAACTGGTATAACTTCTTTTAACGGCTTGTTGAAGCTTAGCTTGTTTGGATATAGAGTAAATGTTAATATAAACTCTTGACACTTAATATAAGTTATGGCATGATAAAAGGAAATAATGCATTGTTAGCAGTGATAGAAATACATATCACAGAATATACACCAACTTGTGTGTTGAATGTTGTCAAGCTTACCGTTTATCAACATTGGAGGGTCTGACTCGTGAGGAGGGGGTTTGTGGTCGCAATCAATACTCTTGCAAATGGTATTTTGACTGCGTGGTGTCGCCCATTTGTATAACTCTAGTCGCACAGCTTTATACAACTCCCATGTCTACTCCGGGGTAGGCCCGATGTTTCACCTGACACAGTTAATAGAGGCAGCACTTAGTGTGGTCAATGTATGAGCATGCACGTATGTAAACTCATTGGACACACATTTTCACGACTTGAAGATACATAAACAGAGCTAGACGGGGTAAACAATCCCTCTCAGCGTCTATGTGATGATAATACGTATCAGTCTTTGAGATGCTTAGAGCCTGTTCCTGAAATGTAAATGTTTTATACATATTCAAACTGAGTTATCTTTCTAAAATGTGGTTTGCCAAGTTATTTAGCTACATGTATTTCACCACTCCAACATGGAGAAACGTGAATATCGAAGAGGAAGCAGTGGCGTGAATGGACATGTTCCATGGCCATGGAGGGACTGCGGGGCAGGGATGGCTATCCTCCAGGCTCGAGCTCTGTGTGGTACAGGTTATGTCAGGTTGGCACTCTATTGTTCTCAATGACACGCGAGGACTGCGGGGTCAGGGATGGCTCATCCTGCAGGCTGCTGAAGGTTAGTCAGCGGATGGACATGTATGCCATTTCAGATCCAACGGTAGAGAGGACTCGTTGAGGCAGGGAATGAGCTATCCGCCAGACGCTGCCAAGGCATAGTCAGCGGCTGGACATGTTCATTGCCAAGAGAGGAGCTATGCCGGTGGCAAGGGATGGCTATCCTCATACGGCTGGTGCCAGAGGCTATTCAGTCAAGTGATGGTGGACCATGTTCCAGCGCCTATGGAGGACGGTGCTGGGGCATGGGGATGGCTATCCTCCAGGCTGCATGGTTGGTTTCAGGTGGAACAATGTCTCCATCGCCACGGAGGACTGTGAGAGCAAGGGCAGTGGCTATGAGGCGCAGGACTGCCCAACGGTTAGTCAGTGATGCGACATGTTCCAATGCCACGGAAGGACCTGTGAGAGGCGAGCGGGATGGCCCTACTCACCTCCAGGCTTGCCAAAGTCTAGTCCAGGCTGTGACAATGTTCCATTGCCAAAGGAGGAACTCTCGGGGCAGGTGATCGCGCTATCCCTCCCGAGGCTTAGCTCAATTTGGTGGCACTTAGCTCGGTACATGTCCCATGCAGGCGAGGACTTGCGGGCGGTCTGCAGGGAGGCTATGGCTCCAGGGCTGCGCAAAGGACATTAGTCAGAGTTGGACCATGTTTCCCATGACACCGAGCAGGACTGCTGGGGGCCAGGAAGAATTGGCTACCCTGGCAGGCCGAAGTTCGAGGTTAGTCAGGTTGGACATGTTCCATGCCAACGGACGACTGTGGGGTGCACGGGATGGGCTATCCGCCAGGGCTGCCAAGGTTAGTCAGGTGGACATGTTCCATGCCAAGGTAGGACTGCGGTGCAGGGATGGCTATCCTCTAGGCTGCCAAGGTTGGTCAGGTGGACATGTTTCATGCCATGGAGGACTGCTGGGCAGGGATGGCTATCCTCAGCAGCTGCCATGGTTAGTCAGGTGGACATGTTCCAGCCACGGAGGACTGTGAGGCAGGGATGGCTATCCGCCAGGCTGCCAAGGTTAGTCAGGTGGACATGTTCCATGCCACGAGGACTGTGAGGCAGGGATGCTATCTCCAGGCTGCCAAGGTTAGTCAGGTGGACATGTTCCATGCCAAGGAGGACTGCGGGGCAGGGATGGCTTATCCTCCAGGCTGCCAAGGTTAGTCAGGTGGACATGTTCCATGCCAAGGAGACTGCGGGGCAGGGATGGCTTATCCTCCAGGCTGCCAAGGTTAGTCAGGTGGACATGTTCCATGCCATTGGGAGCTGTGAGCAGCAGGGATGGCTATCCTCCAGGCTGCCAAGGTTAGTCCAGGTGGACATGTTCTGCCACGGCAGGAACGCGGGGGCAGGGATGGCTATCCTCCAGGCTGCCACGGTTACATCGGGTGGACATGTTCCATGCCAAGGAGGACGCGGGGCAGGGATGGCTATCCTCCGGGCTGCCAAGGTTAGTCAGGTGGAACTGTTATGCCACGGAGGACTGCTTGGCAGGGATGGCTATCCGCAGGCTGCCAAGTGAGAGTCATAGGTGGACATGTTCCATGACACAGGACTGTGAGGCAGGGATGGCTATCCGCCAGGTGCCGCAAGGTTAGTCAGGTGGACATGTTCCATGACACGGAGGGACTGCGGGGAGGGGATGGCTATCCGCCAGGCTGCCAAGGTTAGTCAGGTTAGTCAGGTGGTCATGTTTCGGCAGACCCTCGGCGGACAGGCTCAGCGGCTGGGTGACCCATGGTTGGCGCGCAGTGGACACCCACATTGCTTGCACCAGAGGATGAAAATTCTATGGTGCAGTACTGTATCTACTGCGCCAGCCTTGGTTTCCCCTTCACCAGACAGAGAATGATGAAATACGCCAACAAAATGGACAGGTTTTGGGTGTTCTAAAACTCAGCAAAAAAACGAAACATCCTCTCACTTGTCAACTGTGTTTATTTTCAGCAATTATACATGTGTAAAATTTTAGTATGAATGACAAATCAAGATTCAACAACTGAGACTAATAACTGAAAAGTTCCACAGACATGTGACTAACAGAAATGGAATAATGTGTCCCTGAACAAAGGGGGGGTCACAATCAAAAGTAACAGTCAGTATCTGGTGTGGCCACCAGCTGCGTTAAGTACTGCAGTGCATCTCCTCCTCATGAACTGCACCAGATTTGCCAGTTCTTGCTGTGAGACGTTACCCTACTCTCTTCCACCAAGACACCTGCAAGTTCCCGGACATTTCTGGGGGAATGGCCCTAGCCCTACCCTCCGATCCAACAGGTCCTAGACGTGCTCAATGGGATTGAGATAGGGTTCTTCGCTGGTCATGGCAGAACACTGGAAATCACACACAGAACGAGCAGTATGGCTCGTGGCATTGTCATGCTGGAGGACATGTCAGGATGAGCCTGCAGGAAGGGTACCATATAAGGAGGAGGATGTCTTCCCTGTAACGCACAGCGTTGAGATTGCCTGCAATGACAGCAAGCTCAGTCTGATGATGCTGTGACACACACGCCCCAGACCTTGACGGACCCTCCACCTCCAAATCGATCCCGCTCCAGAGTACAGACCTCGGTGTAACGCTCATTCCTTCGACGATAAACGCGAATCCGACCATCACCCTTGGTGAGACAAAACCTCTCTGTCAGTGAAGAGCACTTTTTGCCAGTCCTGTCTGGTCCAGCGACGGTGGGTTTGTGCCCATACGCAATGTTGTTGCCGGTGATGTCTGGTGAGGACCTGCCTTACAACAGGCCTACAAGCCCTCAGTCCAGCCTCTCTCAGCCTATTGGGCGACATCTGAGCACTGATGGAGGGATTGTGCGTTCCTGGTATAACTCAGGCAGTTGTTGTTGCCGTCCTGTACCTGTCCCGCAGGTGTGATGTTCGGATGTACTGATCCTGTGCAGGTGTTGTTACACGTGGTCTGCCACTGCGAGGATGATCAGCTGTCCGCCTGTCTCCTGTAGTGCTGTCTTAGGTGTCTCACAGTACGGACATTGCAATTTATTGCCCTGGCCACATCTGCAGTCCTCATGCCTCCTTGCAGCATGCTTAAGGCACGTTCACGCAGATGAGCAGGAACCCTGGGCATCTTTCTTTTGGTGTTTTTCAGAGTCAGTAGAAAGGCCTCTTTACTGTCCTAAATGTTCATAACTGTGACCTTAATTGCCTACCGTCTGTAAGCTGTTAGTGTCTTAACGACCGTTCCACAGGTGCATGTTCATTAATTGTTTATGGTTCATTGAACAAGCATGGGAAACGGCGTTTAACCACTTATGGGAGGTAGGTAAATATTATTAATAATGTTTTATTGTTTCACTCACTGCAGTGTTGAAGCTCGCAGTGGAAGTATTTAAGACCACATACAGGAGACCGCTGGAGAGAGAGGTTATGAGCAGATGAGCACCTGCATTTTCCAGAATGTTTTTACACAATATATAGATTTAGAGTTAGATAAACTTGGATTTTTTGGCAGGGACATATGGTTCACATACAACAGGTGTAGACCTCACAGTGAAATGCTTACTTACAGGCTCTAACCAATAATGCAAAATAGGTGTTGGTGAACAATAGGTAAGTAAAGAAATAAAACAACAGTAAAAAGACAGGCTATATACAGTAGCGAGGCTATAAAAGTAGCAAGGCTACATACAGACACCGGTTAGTCAGGCTGATTGAGTAGTAGGTACATGTAAATATTGTTAAAGTGACTATGCATATATGATGAACAGAGAGTAGCAGTAGCGTAAAAGAGGGGTAGGCGGTGGTGGGTGGACACAATGCAGATAGCCCGGTTAGCCAATGTGAGGGAGCACTGGTTGGTCGGCCCAATTGAGGTAGAATGTACATGAATGTATAGTTAAAGTGACTATGCATATATGACAAAACAGAGAGTAGCAGCAGCGTAAAAAGGGGTT
>NW_019946480.1:12170-15909 GCF_002910315.2 Salvelinus sp. IW2-2015 | reverse complement strand
TAACGGGTTCTTCGCTGGTCATGGCAGAACACTGGAAATCACACACAGAACGAGCAGTATGGCTCGTGGCATTGTCATGCTGGAGGGACATGTCAGGATGAGCCTGCAGGAAGGGTACCATATGAGGGAGGAGGATGTCTTCCCTGTAACGCACAGCGTTGAGATTGCCTGCAATGACAGAAGCTCAGTCTGATGATGCTGTGACACACCGCCCCAGACCTTGACGGACCCTCCACCTCCAAATCGATCCCGCTCCAGAGTACAGACCTCGGTGTAACGCTCATTCCTTCGACGATAAACGCGAATCCGACCATCACCCTTGGTGAGACAAAACTCGACTCGTCAGTGAAGAGCACTTTTTGCCAGTCCTGTCTGTCCAGCGACGCGTGGGTTTGTGCCCATACGCAATGTTGTTGCCGGTGATGTCTGGTGAGGACCTGCCTTACAACAGGCCTACAAGCCCTCAGTCCAGCCTCTCTCAGCCTATTGCGGACAGTCTGAGCACTGATGGAGGGATTGTGCGTTCCTGGTATAACTCAGGCAGTTGTTGTTGCCGTCCTGTACCTGTCCCGCAGGTGTGATGTTCGGATTACTGATCCTGTGCAGGTGTTTGTTTACACATCCCTCTCTTCCGGGGGGGGGGGACAATGCAAATATCCCGGGTAGCCAGAACAAAGATACCCTTGGAAAAGTTTCAGAGTCATCATAGATTCAGTGTAAAATCATTCACAGCAGCCTATTTACAAGTTGGCCACCATTCATTTCAATGTGGAGGAACTGAATTGATTTTTCAATGCCATAAAGGAATAGATATTTGTGTAATAGGACCAACAAAGACTGAAATTGTTTGCTACTGTGAYGAAAATGTTCAAAGATGGCCCAGTTATATGTATTTAACAAAATATTACCAGTGCGTCTGCCAGTGCGTCTGCCAAATTAATAAAATGCACACGTACAGTAATAACGGTATAAAAATTACAAAACACTGAAAATAAGGTCAGAGGTTAAGACAGGCTTAGGAAATCTTTCACGTGTTCTTCTATGAGATAATATCAGTAATTMAACATGACCTTTATGAATTATGAAGCCTTCGTGTGCTTTGTGATTTAAAATAATAATAATAATAAATGCTTAAAAAACAATCACAAAATATGATGTTAGCTGATGAACATTATCTCATAGAACAAAACGTATAATATCTCCTAAGTCTGTATTTACCAAATAAGTTGTTTTCAGCGATTATCAAAAAAGCCCTACAAAAACAGGCTGTCGAACGAACCATGGCGGAGTTAGTGCCTTCAAAAAGACGCCATTACTATTTGTCTCTATAGCTGGGGCAGGGAGCTGGCTGAATGTAGTGGCGCCCCCTGGTGGCCTTGACTGTGGGCAGGGGTCGGCCCKCCCTCCCTGGGTTTCCCCCAGCCCGTGCAGGGAACTGGCTGAATGTAGTAGCGCCCCCTGGTGGATGTAGGCGGGGGGTTAAGACCTCTCTGGGGGTTGGCCCCCTCTCACTGGGTCTTCTCTCCCCATCTCCTTGGGGCAGGGAGCTGGCTGGATGAACTGGCCTCAGGCGGGGGTCGGCCCCCCCCTGTCTGGAGGTCAGCTCCCACTCTGAGTCGGCCCAGCCCTCTCTGGGTGTATTTAGTGGCACCCCCTGGTGGCCACCGGCAGCGGTCGGGCCCTCTCTCCAGTAGTCGGCCCCCCCTCCCTCTCTGGCAGTCTCCCCCCATCTCCCTAGTGCAGGGAGCTAGGTGGATGTAGTGGCGCCCCTGGTGGCTCTGGGTGGGGGTTGGCCCCCCTTTCCCTCTGTTGTCCCCAGCGCTCTCTGCCCATCTCCTCCCCCCGCCCTTTCCCTAGTGCAGGGAGCTAGGTGGATGTAGTGGCGCCCCCGGTGGCCCTGGTCACCCACATGTCTGGAGGTCAGCTCCCGCTCTCTGGGTTGGCCTCAGCTCTCTCTGGCCCTCACCCCCGATATCCCTGGGGCAGGGAGTTGGCTGGATGTAGTAGTACCCCCTGTGGGCGCTGGCGGGGGTCAGGCAACCTCCCTGGTGAAGGGAGCTGGGTGGATATATCGGCGCCCCCTTGTGGCCTGGGCAGGGAGTTGGCTGGATGTAGTAGTACCCCCTGTGGGCGCTGGTGGGGGTCAGGCAACCTCCCTGGTGAAGGGAGCTGGGTGGATATATCGGCGCCCCTTGTGGCCATGGGCGGGTTAGGCACCCTTTCCAGGGGGTCAGGCCCCCTCCCTGGGTCAGCCTCAGCCCTCTCTGGCCCTCTCCCCCATATCACTGGTAGGGAGCTGGCTGGCTGTAGTTGAGCACCCTGGTGCCTCCCTCCCTTCAGGGCTTCAGCCCCTGTCCCCAGGGTCGGCCCACCCAGTAACTGGGTTAGAGAGTTAACGTCACCTGTAATTGCACACTGGACAGGTGTAATGAATATATGTAAAAATGACCATAACAAGCGTTCTAATCACCTGTAAATGCACACTGGACAGGTGTAATGAATATATGTAAAAATGACCATAACAAGCGTTCTAATCACCTGTAAATGCACACTGGACAGGTGTAATGAATATATGTAAAAATACCATAACAAGCGTTCTAATCACCTCTGTCATCCACCTCTGGCCGCTCGCCTCCCTACCTCTGAGGAAGTACAGTTCCCGCTCAGCCCAGTCAAAACTGTTCGCTGCTCGGCACCCCAATGGTGGAACAAACTCCCTCACGACGCCAGGTCAGCGGAGTCAATCACCACCTTCCGGAGACACCTGAAACCCCACCTCTTTAAGGAAACCTAGGATAGGATAAAGTAATCCTCCTAACCCCCCCTCCCCCTTAAAAGAGTTAGATGCACTATGTAAAGTGGTTGTTCCACTGGATATCATAAGGTGAATGCACCAATTTGTAAGTCGCTCTGGATAGAGCGTCTGCTAAATGACTTAAATGTAAATGTAAATGCACACTGGACAGGTGTAATGAATATATGTAAAAATGACCATAACAAGCGTTCTAATCACCTGTAAATGCACACTGGACAGGTGTAATGAATAATGTAAAAATGACCATAACAAGCATTCTAATCACCTGTAAATACACACTGGACAGGTGTGATGAATATATGTAAAAATGACCATAACAAGCGTTCTAATCACCTGTAAATGCACACTGGACAGGTGTAATGAATATATGTAAAAATGACTTTTAACTTCTGAAAAAAGCTAGTGAAAAATGTTAATTACAAGTGTTCAGACGAATTCCATGTAAGACGATCTGAACATTTTGCTTTCCGTAGCTCCAGAGTGAATTTACGAACGCACCTTTTGGTAGACTATTGTTGAGGGGGTTCCGTCGCCATGGTGACCAATAGACATCAACAACCCGACGGTCGACATGGCATGTAAGAATAGTCCGTTTGAGACTAAGTTTTCCTTCAACCTCCTCCCAACCAAGACATTTTCATTCCTTCGGGACAAAAGCACGCTACAACTCCTCATGAAATGGTGACGTTATAGATGTTATGGTTTTGTGTCATTTATTTGTCAATTGAATAGCTAGTTAGCTATAGTTATAGTTAGCTATAGTTATCAACAACATCATAGCTAGCTACTGTTACTAACGTTAGCCGACCAGCTATGTAGACAGACAAACTAGCTAGGTAATATCAGTGTGTCAGAGTTCTCTAGTGAAACCAGCTAATGGATGTGTGGTGTTGTGTGTGTGTGTGTGGGGTGTGTGTGTGTGTG
>NW_019946480.1:0-11754 GCF_002910315.2 Salvelinus sp. IW2-2015 | reverse complement strand
TGGCCATGGGCGGGGTTAGGCACCCTTTTCCAGGGGGTCAGGCCCCCTCCCTGGGTCAGCCTCAGCCCTCTCTGGCCCTCTCCCCCATATCACTGGGGTAGGGAGCTGGCTGGCTGTAGTTGAGCACCCTGGTGCCTCCCCTCCCTTCAGGGCTTCAGCCCCTGTCCCCAGGGTCGGCCCACCCAGTAACTGGGTTAGAGAGGTTAACGCACCTGTAATTGCACACTGGACAGGTGTAATGAATATATGTAAAAATGACCATAACAAGCGTTCTAATCACCTGTAAATGCACACTGGACAGGTGTAATGAATATATGTAAAAATGACCATAACAAGCTTCTAATCACCTGTAAATGCACACTGGACAGGTGTAATGAATATATGTAAAAATGACCATAACAAGCGTTCTAATCACCTCTGTCATCCACCTCTGGCCTGCTCGCCTCCCTACCTCTGAGGAAGTACAGTTCCCGCTCAGCCCAGTCAAAACTGTTCGCTGCTCTGGCACCCCAATGGTGGAACAAACTCCCTCACGACGCCAGGTCAGCGGAGTCAATCACCACCTTCCGAGACACCTGAAACCCCACCTCTTTAAGGAATACCTAGGATAGGATAAAGTAATCCTCCTAACCCCCCCTCCCCCTTAAAAGAGTTAGATGCACTATGTAAAGTGGTTGTTCCACTGGATATCATAAGGTGAATGCACCAATTTGTAAGTCGCTCTGGATAGAGAGCGTCTGCTAAATGACTTAAATGTAATGTAAATGCACACTGGACAGGTGTAATGAATATATGTAAAAATGACCATAACAAGCGTTCTAATCACCTGTAAATGCACACTGGACAGGTGTAATGAATAATGTAAAAATGACCTAACAAGCATTCTAATCACCTGTAATACACACTGGACAGGTGTGATGAATATATGTAAAAATGACCATAACAAGCGTTCTAATCACCTGTAAATGCACACTGGACAGGTGTAATGAATATATGTAAAAATGACTTTTAACTTCTGAAAAAAGCTAGTGAAAAATGTTTATTACAAGTGTTCAGACGAATTCCATGTAAGACGATCTGAACATTTTGGCTTTCCGTAGCTCCAGAGTGAATTTACGAACGCACCTTTTGGTAGACTATTTGTTGAGTGGGGTTCCGTCGCCATGGTGACCAATAGACATCAACAACCCGACGGTCGACATGGCATGTAAGAATAGTCCGTTTGAGACTAAGTTTTCCTTCAACCTCCTCCCAACCAAGACATTTTCATTCCTTCGGGACAAAAGCACGCTACAACTCCTCATGAAATGGTGACGTTATAGATGTTATGGTTTTGTGTCATTTATTGTCAATGTTAATAGCTAGTTAGCTATAGTTATAGTTAGCTATAGTTATCAACAACATCATAGCTAGCTACTGTTACTAACGTTAGCCGACCAGCTATGTAGACAGACAAACTAGCTAGGTATATCAGTGTGTCAGAGTTCTCTAGTGAAACCAGCTAATGGATGTGTGTGTGTGTGTGTGTGTGTTGTGTGTGTGTGTGTGTGTGTGTTGTGTGTGTGTGTGTGTGTGTGTGTGTGTGTGTCAGGTCCATGCTCGGGCGTATCTCAGCCCAGGCCTCAGCTTTGACCAGACCTTCTACCCATACAACAGCCACGACTTTACTGGTGAGTTAACGTACACACACACGTTTCCAGGCACTGCACTTTGTAAAGGACCAATAGTAACTGTGTGTGTGTGTGTGTGTGTGTGTGTGTGTGTTGTGTGTGTGTGTGTGTGTTGTGTGTGTGTCAGAGTTTCTTCAGAGACCCCTGTGTGCTGACCAACCTCAGGAAGATGGAGGCTGGAGCCGGGTTACTCTGGGTATGTCATGTCACCTCTGTCACCTCACCCTAGCAATCCGAAGGCCTGCGACCCTCCAGAGTGGTCACACGCTGTGCGACAGGTTTTTTTGCCAATTGCCTCATTCATGGGGTGATATGACACTTTGTAAAGCAGCAGTCTTGCTCCTGCCATTCACGTGCCGTTCCCCACGCAGCCCACCGCCTACACTACAGCGGCCAGTCAGAGGCAAGAAGCTTTCAGCGTCAAACCCTGTCACCACTTATTCTGATCAATTTGTATTATTTAAGATACGTGGATGCCATGTCCATTTGAAAAACAGTTGGGATTTCCTATAAGTATTTATAAATACTGTAAATGATTGTGTGTGTGTGTGTGCAAATATCAGATAGCGAGGGCCAGTCCTGGTTCCCTGGATCAACACGTGACAAAAATAAATAGTCAAATCAAATTAAATGTTTTATTGACAGGCTTCTCACACAGTAAAGGCAACAAAAGTGACATAGTAAAGGAATCAAAGTGACATTGTAAATTAAATAAAATAAAAAGAGTATACTAAATCAAGTACAGAAACATGCAGATCAAAGAAAATAAGTTAACTTAAATAGCCTATAGGCATCTATACTGAACAAAAAATAAACTCAACATGCAACAATTTCAACAATTGATGAGTTACAGTTCATATAAGGAAATAGGTCAATTGAAATCAATTAATGGTCCCGTGTGGCTCAGTTGGTAGAGCATGGCGCTTGCAACGCCAGGGTTGTGGGTTCATTCCCCACGGGGGACCAGGATGAATATGTATGAACTTTCCAATTTGTAAGTCGCTCTGGATAAGAGCGTCTGCTAAATGACTTAAATGTAATGTAAATGTAATTAGGCCCTAATCTATGGAAAATGGCTACCCAGACTATTGCTGATGCTTTGCCTGTTTGATGGCTCGTCAGAGGTCGTAGTGTTATTTCTTATAATCGTCCGGGTTAATGTCCCGCTCCTTGAAAGCGCACGCTCTAACCGATTGGTCAGTGCGGATGTTGCCTGCAATCCATGGCTTCTGGTTGGGGTATGTACGTACGCTCGTTGTGGAGACAATGTTGTCGATGAACTTATTAATGAAGCAGCCGGTGACTGATGTAAATATTATCGGATGAATTCTGGAACATATTCCAGTCTGTGCTAGCAAAACAGTCCTGTAGCTTAGCATCCGCTTCCTCGGACCACTTCCGGTACTTCCTGTTTGAGTTTTTGGCTTGTAAGCAGGAATCAGGAGGATAGCGTTATGGTCTGATTTGCCAAAGGGAAGGCGAGGGAGGGCCTTGTATGCGTTTTCTGTGTGTGGAGTAAAGGTGCTCTAAAGTTAATGGCAAAGAAGGCGGCCGAGTGATAAATGGCAGTATTGTGAGGGCAGAACTAATACACGGGCTCTGACCTTCGCTAAGGGATGGCCAGATGGTGAAATACAAAGCACAAAATGGCCACCCCTACAAGAACTACAGATCCCAAAATAGTCGACCGCCAAAACGACAATACCCAGAGCAAAGGGAGCGCTAGCAAGGTGGGACCGACCCACATATTACGGGTCAAGCCACACCAGGAAGAGAGAGAGAGCAAGGAACTGTGGACCTGTGAACCATTGAGAAAGAGGAAGTGATAATATATCTGCTGGATTTACCGTGTATGACCTGGAGTGTTTGGACTTACCTGTTGGCGGTTTTGGACCCTGATCTACCGAGAACCCGATTTGTGTACCGAACCCTGCTATCCTCGACCACGCCTGCGCCTGGGGCGGTCCAGAAACAAACATTCAGGTACTGTCCTGTTCGAAAGAGCTCTCTCTGGTGTGATTTTGTGTCGGCCTCCCGCTAATTTGTTGAGGTAAAACAGATTTCAGTGTTCTGCAATAAAATCACTGGCCAGAGAAATGCTACATCTGAATGTGCATTTTCTTGTTTGCTTATGTCCCTATACATACGCTGTCTTAGTGCCAGCATCAGTTTTTGGTGATAAATAGACCACTACGGAAAATATATCTGAACTCTCTAGGTAAATAGTATGGTCTGCAGCTTATCATGAGGTATTCTAAAAAAGTTACGATCAGGTAGAAAAACACGAAATAGAATTGGTCAGGAGCCCGTAAGATGGCAGGGTATCTTCCATCAGTGGTGTGTGTTGTGTGGTGTTGTGTGGTGTGGTGTGTGTGTGTGTGGTGTGTGTGTGTGTGTGTGTGTGTGTGTTGTGTGGTGGTGTTGTGTGTGTGTGTGTGTGGTGTGTTGGTGTGTGTGTGTGTGTGTGTGTGTGTGTGTTGTGTGGTGTGTGGTGTTCCAGAGGGTGAGGTGGTGTGTGTACAGGTGTGTGTGTGTGTGTCAGGTCCATGCTCGGGCGTATCTCAGCCCAGGCCTTCAGCTTTGACCAGACCTTCCACCCATACAACAGCCACGACTTTACACTGGTGAGTTAACGTACACAAACACACGTTTCCAGGCACTGCACTTTGTAAAGGACCAATAGTAAGTGTGTGTGTGTGTGTGTGTGTGTGTGTGTGTGTGTGTGTGTGTGTGTGTCAGAGTTTCTTCAGAGACCCCTGTGTGCTGACCAACCTCAGGAAGATGGAGGCTGGAGCCTGGGTTACTCTGGGTATGTCATGTCACCTCTGTCACCTCTACCCAGTTAGCAATCCGAAGGCCTGCGACCCTCCAGAGTGGTCACACGTTGTGCGACAGTTTTTTTTTGCCAATTGCCTCATTCATGGGGTGATATGACACTTTGTAAAGCAGCAGTCTTGCTCCTGCCATTCACGTGCCGTTTTCCCCACGCAGCCCACCCGCTACACTACAGCGGCCAGTCAGAGGCAAGAAGCTTTTTCAGCGTCAAACCCTGTCACCACTTATTCTGATCAATTTGTATTATTTAAGATACGTTGGATGCCYTGTCCATTTGAAAAACAGTTGGGGATTTCCTATAAGTATTTATAAATACTGTAAATGATTGTGTGTGTGTGTGTGCAAAATATCAGATAGCGAGGGCCAGTCCTGGTTCCCTGGATCAACACGTGACAAAAAATAAATAGTCAAATCAAATTAAATGTTTTATTGACAGGCTTCTCACACAGTAAAATGGCAACAAAAGTGACATAGTAAAGGAATCAAAGTGACATTGTAAATATAATAAAATAAAAAGAGTATACTAAATCAAGTACAGAAACATGCAGATCAAAGAAAATAAGTTAACTTAAATAGCCTATAGGCAGCTATACTGAACAAAAATATAAACTCAACATGCAACAATTTCAACAATTGATGAGTTACAGTTCATATAAGGAAATAGGTCAATTGAAATCAATTAATTAGGCCCTAATCTATGGAAAATGGCTACCCAGACTATTGCTGATGCTTTGCCTGTTTGATGGCTCGTCAGAGGTCGTAGTGTAATTTCTTATAATCGTTCCGGGTTAATGTCCCGCTCGCTTGAAAGCGGCAGCTCTAACCCGATTGGTCAGTGCGGCATGTTGCCTGCAAATCCTGGCTTCTGGTTGGGGTATGTACGTACGCTCGTTGTGGAGGACAATGTTGTCGATGAACTTATTAATGAAGCAGCCGGTCGACTGATGTAAATTATTACTCGGTATGAATTCTGGACACATATTCCAGTCTGTGCTAGCAAAACAGTCCTGTAGCTAGCATCCGCTTCTCGGACCACTTCCGGTACTCCTGTTTGAGTTTTTGCTTGTAAGCAGGAATCAGAGGAATAGCGTTATGGTCTGATTTGCCAAAGGGAAGGCGAGGGAGGGCCTTGTATGCGTTTTCTGTGTGTGGAGTAAAGTGCCTAAACGTTAATGGCAAAGAAGGCGGGTCGAGTGATTAATGCAGGATATGTGAGGCAGAACTAATACACGGGCTCTGACCCTCTCGCTAAGGATGGCCCAGATGGTGAAATACAAAGCACAAAAATGCGCCACCCCTACAAAGAACTACAGATCCCAAAATAGTCGCCCGCAAACGACAATACCCAGAAGCAAATGAGCGCTAGCAAGGGGGACCGACCCACAATTACGGGTCAAAGCCACACCAGGAAGAGAGATGAGAGCAAGGAACTGGTGGAACCTGTGAAAACCATGTGAGAAAGAGGAAAGTGATAATATATCTGCTGATTTACCGTGTATGGACCTGGAATGTTTGGACTACCTGTTGGCGTTGGAACCCTATCTACGAGAACCCGATTTGTTTACCGAACCCTGCTATGCCTCGACCACGCCTCGGCCTGGGGCGGTCCAAGAAACAAACATTCAGGTACTGTCCTGTTCGAAAGAACTCTCTCTGGTGTTGATTACTGGTCGGCCTCCCGCGTTAATTTGTTGAGTTAAAAACAAGATTTCAGTGTCTGCAGATAAAAATCACTAGGCCACGAGAAATTGCTACATCTGAATGCTTGCATTTTCTTGTTTAGCTTATGTCCCTATACATACTGCTGTCTTAGCTGCCCAGCATCAGTTTTTGGTGCATAAATAGACCACTACGGAAAATAAATATCTGAACCGTCTAGGTAAATTAGGCATGGTCTGCAGCTTATCATGAGGTATTCTAAAAAAAGTACGACTCAGTGTAGAAACACGGAAATAGAATGGTCAGGAGCCCGGGAGATGGCAGGTATCTTCCATCAGTGTGTACCTTGTGTGTGTGTGTGTGTGTGGTGTGGGTTGTTGTGTTGTGTGTGTGTGTTGTGTGTGTGTGTGTGTGTGTGTGTGTGGGGTGTTGCTGTGTGTGTGTGTGTGTGTGTGTGCAAATTGTGCATTTTTTTGGGTGTGTGTGTGTATGATTGGTGTGTGTGTGTGTTCCAGAGGTGAGTGTGTGGTACAGCAGAGGTGAGTGCCGCTGCAGAAGGGCAGTATGGAGATGTTTGAACCCTCTCTACTCCAGTGGAATCATCACCCCCTCTGCGACACATCACCAAATGTGTCCATGACACATACCCTGACTACGACCTACTGAGACAAGGTAACACAACACACACAACACCTTCACAACACACACACATTAATGCTATTATGCAACGTAAAAATGTCTTGATGCTCCTATTAGCCAACTTAAAAATGTTTTATGCAAACTTAAAAATGTCTTTATGCTCCACTATTATGCCAACTTAAAAATGTCTTATGCCAACTTAAAAATGTCTTTATTGCTCCTATTATGCAACTAAAAATGTGCTTTATGCAACCTTAAAAATGTCTTTAGCCCTAATATCAACTAAAAATGTCTTTATGCTCCTATTATTGCAACTTTGAAAATGTCTTTATGCTCCTATTAGTGCTATCCATAATGTCTTATGGCATTGGGCTGTGTGTGTGTAGGATGCGCAGAGGATGGCAGTGAGAGTATGGAGTGCATGGAGGAGGAGAAGAGTTCCTGTCCTTTCTGTTTAAACACTGACTCTGGGAGAGAGCTGTGTCATATGAAAGACAACCATCAACCCACATAGACACCACTAGAAACCATTTATAGGACCTGCGTCAGGTATACACACACCGTACCACCACACCAGTACACCATACCGTACACCACACCATCACCATACCGTACCACCTACCGTACACCACACCATACACCATACCGTACACCACACCCATACACCATACCGCTACACCCATACCGTACACCACACCATACACCATACCGTACACCATACTACACCACACCATACACCATACCGTACACCATACCGACACCACACCATACACCATACTGTACACCACACCGTTACACCATACGTACACCATAAACCGTACACCACACCATCACCATACCGTACACCATAACCGTACAACCACACCATACACATTACCGTACACCACACCGTACACCATACCGACACATACCGTACACCACACCATACACCATACCGTACACCACACCATACACCATACGTACACCACACCATACACCTATACCGTACACCACACCGTACACCAGACCGTACACCATTACCGTACACCCACACCATACACCATACCGTACACCACACCATACACCATACCGTACACCGATACCGTACACCACACCATACACCATACCGTACACCACACCATACACCATACTGGTTACAACCACCACCATACACCATACCGCTACACCACACCGATACACCATACCGTACACCACACCAATACCTACAACCACACCATACACCATTACCGTACACCACACCAAATACACCATACCGCTACACCACACAATACACCATACCATACACCATACCGTACACCACACCCATACACCATACCGTACACCACACCATACCGTACACCACACCTTACACCGATACCGTACACCCACACCGTGTACACCATACGTACACCATACCGACACCACCACCATACACCCATACCGTACACCACACCATACCACCATACCGTACACGCACACCATACCGCTTACACCAGACCATACACCATACCGTACAGCCATCAACCATACACCATACCGTACACCACCCCATACACATAACCGTAGCACCACACCATACACCATACCGTACACCACACCATACACCATACCGTACACCACACCCATACACTCATACCGTACACCATACCGTACACCACACCCGATGCACCACACCAGACCGTACACCACACCATACACCATTACCGTAACACCATACCGTACACCACACCATACACCATTACCGATACACCATACCGTACACCACACGCATACACCAGACCGGTACACCCATACCGTACACCACCACCGATACTCAACACACCGTACACCACAACTGTACACCCACAATGTACAACACAACGCTACTCACACACCGTGAAACCACACAACACCACACATACAACCATACAAACCCACACCGTTACACCATACACCACACCAAACACCACAACGTACTCACACACCGTGAACCACACCATACACCAACACATTACACCATAACCACACAACCACCGTAACACAACACCATACTCCACACACCAGTACACCACACATACACCACACAATACACCACACATACACCACACATACACCATACACCACTCATTACACCATACACCACACAGTTACACCATACACCACTCATAACACCTACACCACACCATACTCGCACACCATACACCACATCATACTCACACACCGTACACCACACCATACACACACATACACCATACATTTACACCATACACACACACACCGTACACCACACATACCATACACACACACCACCAATACACACCATACACCATACTTTAAACACACACATACACTACACACCACACACACCACACACACACGCACACCGTATACCATACACCACAGCATAAACAACACCATACCATATACCAATTACACCACAGCAAAACCACACACACACCATACACACACCACACTGCTATAACACACCATAACATACAACCACACACACCATATACCAAATATACCACACCATACACAACCACACCGTAACCATATACCATACACCCACACACACCACACCATAAAACATACCACCGTACAACACACCAAACACACACCACACCATACACACACCACACACACACACACAATATACACACCAAACCACCATACAACCCACAACCCTAAACACCACACCATACACACACATACAGCTGCACTATACACATACACACACCATACACCTAAACACACACCATACCACACTCATACACGCACTATACACATAGACACACACCATACCACCCTAAACACACACCATAGACACAACCCAACACTGCACTATACACATACCACACACATACACACACATTACACCCTAACACACAACCATACACCAACACATACACGCATATAACACATACACACACCATACACACCATACACACACATACACTGCACTATACACATAGCACCACACATACACACACCAACAACCCTAAACACACAACCATACACACTCATACACTGCACTATACACATACACACCATACACACACCAAACACCCTAAACACCACACCATACACACACCATACACTGCACTATACACATATACACCCCTAAACACACCACCATACACACCCACATATACTGCACTATACACATACACACCATACACACACCATACACCCTAAAAAACCACACACCAGGTACACACACATACACTGCACTGCACACATACACACATACACACACATAACACCTAACACACACCGATACACACTCATACACTGCACTGCACACACACACCACCATTCACCATACACACACCACACCATACACCCCTACACTAGTAGATGGTTGTGATGGTTTGTGTTCTAGTGTTCAGAAAAGAATCCAGAGAACAGGAGATCAGTGTGGTTTTCCCACTTGTATTAAAGTCTTCGCTTCTGGTAACCATTATATTATCAGTACTTGCTATTTGAAAGAGAATTATTATCACAACACCATTGGAAATGCAAACCTATATGTGATATTGTCTCTTTTGTACTTTAACTATTTGACATCCAATTACAACAACTGATATATAGACATAACACATTTGAAATGTCTCTATTCTTTTGTGTAATGAGTGTAATGTTTACTGTTCAGTTGTTATAGTTTATTTCACTTTTGTTCATTAATCTATGTCACTTGCTTTGCAATGTAAACATAGTTTCCCATGCCAATAAAGCCCTTAAATTAAATTGAAATTGAGAGAGAGAGGAAGACTCTCAGCCGTTATACTTATCCTGGGTGTTCTCTTCAGGATGCATCCGGTGTGTGTTACCCAGCCAGAGGAAAAAGAGGAACAGTCGTTCTCCTAAAACCTCATAGTGGACACCCCTTTTCAGAAGACATGGTTATGTGTTTACTACCCACTGTTATGGAGTAGGCGCCTTTCACGCTGTAACATACACACACACCAATCAATGTTTCGGACAAATTGGGAGGGGAGTGAATGGAGTTCCTACTTCAGGCAAGGATGAGGAGAAGCTGAGTTGGTCTATATGCCTCAGTAAGTGTCCTGCTAGATGGACTGTTCCTCTACAAACTACTTCTAGGCGCTGTTCCTTCTACAACTACTGTAGGACGCTTCCGCTTCTACAACTACTGTAGGACGTCCTTCTAACAACTACTGTAGGATCCGCTCTTCATACTAGACTTCCTTCTACAACTACTGTAGGACTTTCCTCTGACAACTAATAGAGGACGTCTCCTCTCTACAACTTACTGTAAGTCCTCTACAGCACGTGCGTTCCTTCTACAACTATGTAGGACTGTTCCTTCTACACACGTTACTGCTCCATCTATGTAGACTGCTTCCTTCTACAACTACTGTACGACTTTCCTTTCTACAACTACTGTAGACTGTTCTCAAAACTACTGTAGACTTCCTTCTATCAAACTACTGTAGGACTTTCCTTCTACAACTAACTGGTAGGACTGTTTCTCACTATCGTCCGATCTAAACTACTGCAGGACGTTCCTTCTACAACTACTGTAGACTGTTCCTTAACTCTACGTCCGCTACAACACTATGACGTGCTAACACTGGTTCCTTCTACAAACTACTGTAGACTGTTCCTTCTACAAACTACTGTAGGACTGTTCCTCTACAACTACTGCTGTTCTCACGTGACTGTTCCTTCTACAAACAGCTGGTAGGATTCCTGACATTCCTTCGTCTACAACTACTGGTACGTTCGTCAACTGTTAGGCTCTTCCTACAACTACTGTAGGACTGTTCCGTCTACAACTACTGTAGGACCGGTTCCGTTCTTACAACTACTGTAGGGACCTGCTTCGTCTACAACTACTGTAGACCGATTCCTTCTACAACTACTTAGGACGGTCCTTCTACAACTACGTAGGACTGTTACTACGTAGCTTTCGTCTACAACTACTGTAGGAGTTTACAAACGTAGGATGTTCCTTCTACAACTACTGTAG
>NW_019946479.1:12081-30449 GCF_002910315.2 Salvelinus sp. IW2-2015 | reverse complement strand
AAGTGCTCAGTGCTGTGTCCCTGGACTCAGAAGGTCGGGAGGGGTGAGGGGTTGTCCTAGGCCTCAGAAGGTTGGGAGGGGGGGTGAGGGTTGTCCTGGGACTCAGAAGTTGGGAGGGGTGAGGGGTTGTCCCTGGAGCCTCAGAAGGTCGGGGAGGGGTGAGGGGTTGTCCTAGGACTCAGAAGGTCGGGAGGGGGTGAGGGGTTGTCCTAGGACTCAGAAGGTCGGGAGGGGTGGAGGGGTTGTCCTAGGACTCAGAAGGTTGGGAGGGGTGAGGGGTTGTCCTAGGACTCCAGGAAGTTGGGAGGGGTGAGGGGTTGTCCTGGGACGCTTAACCAGCACCTCCCTGGTCCCCATCCCAAAATACCCCCAACACCCACCAAGGCCCGGTCCCTACCACTAACGCCTCCACTCCAAAGCCTCAGTACATCCCCACTTCAAACCGGAGAGCACCAAGGCCTCAATGCCCCCTACTTAAACCTCCACTCTTATCCATGCCTCTCCACCCCAGAACCCCTTTCCAACAGCTTGGCCTCATCACCCCCTACTCCCAACTCCCTCCCAGCAGGACAGACAACTCAATCTCCATACTGGAACAACAACAGAGATACAACAACACAGACAACCAGACCAACAAGACAAAACAAACACTATTTTCTATCCACAGCTGTTTTCTTGGCAAGCTAATTGCACTTAAGTGCACTTTTATGAAGATTTGAAGGGGGGGGGGGAATACAACGACAACCAAAAAGTATATTTTTCTTTCAATTGATAAACATTTATAAGAGTTGTTTTCTCCAAGCAATAGTGATTCTTTCCATCTCGAGGAAGTTTAGATTGGGTTGACGATGGTGTGTACTGTGTCATCAAGGTCCTTGTCCTATGTAGCCCTGTGGAGCCCTGTGTATGTCGAGCTTGTCAAAGGGAATGCTCAAGGTTCAAAGTCACACGATGTACATACTAAACATAAGCGTGTAGTGCGTGTACTCATAGAAACCGTGGATTTCTCTCTCTGTCCATCTTCACTTCTTAAGCCACTACATCTTGGAAATGGTACTCTCGTCTCGACCCAATACCGTGACCGTGGTCCGTAAGCGCTGTGTGGAGGAGAGGCTTCGTATGTAGGCCTACTGTAGAGATCCAGAGAAGTGGAGCCATGAAGCTGATGAACATAAAGGCTACTGTTAAAGGCCTTGTTATTGTCTAACCCTAAGACATCTCTTAAGAGGGAACATTCCCCCTCCTGTCCGACTTTCTCAGTCCTGATGGTTCTTAGAAATTAAAATGGTCTGTCTTTCAGAGGCCTGTAGGAATGACAGACTGCTCCGGGCCAGGCCTGTAGGAATGACAGACTGCTCCGGGCCAGGCCTGTATGAATGACAGACTGCTCCGGGCCAGGCCTGTANTCCGGGCCAGGCCTGTAGGAATGACAGACTGCTCCGGGCCAGGCCTGTATGAATGACAGACTGCTCCGGGCCAGGCCTGTATGAATGACAGACTGCTCCGGCCAGGCCTGTATGAATGACAGACTGCTCCGGCCAGGCCTGTAGGAATGACAGACTGCTCCGGCCAGGCCTGTATGAATGATAGACTGCTCAGGCCAGGCCTGTATGAATGACAGACTGCTCCGGGCAGGCCTGTGACTGTGTAGATGACAGATATTGATCGTTTCTAGACAGATATTATTGATATTGATATTCAGGATGATTGTAGAGGTTGATGTGGAGAGGACTAAACTCTTTTAGCCAGGATCTAATGTATATAGGTATGAGTCCCAAATTGGAACCCTTTTACCTATATCGTGCACTACTTTCTATGGGCTCTGGTCTAAAGTAGTGCACAATATAGGGAATAGGGTTCCATTTGGAACACAACCTTGGTCTGCTACTGAATACAGTTACCAGTTAATGTGGCAGCATATACATACACGTGTAATGATGGAGATGTCTGGCAGGTTTAATGAAGCCTAATGGAGAGCGTTGTATCTTGTCGGGTTTATCAGTCTTTTCAACTCATGGCTCTTGGATTTCTAAATCAGAGTGTTTTTTAATCACGCCGTTCCGATTATCTAGATTAGACGCTCCGGATTGAGAAGAAAGCACTGAATTAAATGGCCAACTGCCAAGGGGACTACGCAGCATTCTGCATCAAAAAAATATTTACTGAACTAAAATATAAACGCAACATGCAACAATTTCAAACATTTTACTGAGTTACAGTTCATATAAGGAAATCAGTCAATTTAAATAAATTCATTAGGCCCTAATCTATGGATTTCACATGACTGGGAATACAGATATACATCTGTTGGTCACAGATACCTTTTAAAAAAGGTAGGGACGTGGATCAGGAAACCAGTCAGTATCTGATGTGACCACCATTTGCCTCATGCAGCGCGACACATCTCCTTCTCATAGAGTTGATCAGGCTGTTGATTGTGGCCTGTGGAATGTTGTCCCACTCCTCTTCAATGGCAGTGTGAAGTTACTGGATATTGGCGGGAACTGGATCATGCTGTCATACACATGGATCCAGAGCATCCCAAACATGCTCAATGGGTGACATGTCTGGTGAGTATGCAGGCCATGGAAGAACTGGGACATGTTCAGCTTCAAGGAATTGTGTACAGATCCTTGTGACATGGCGTCGTGTATTATCATGCTGAAACATGAGGTGATGGTGGAGGATGAATGACACGACAACGGGCCTCAGGATCTCGCCGCGGTATTGATGTGCATTCAAATTGCCATCGATAAAATTCAATTGTGTTTGTTGTCCGTAGCTTATGCCTTCCCATACCATAACCCCACCGCCACCAACGTCTGTTCACAACGTTGATATCAGCAAACCGCATTCACATGGTCTGCGGTTGTGAGGCCGGTTGGGCATACTGCCACATTCTCTAAAACAACGTTGGAGGTGGCTTATGGTAGAGAAATTAACATTAAATTCTCTGGCAACAGCTCTGGTGGACATTCCTGCAGTCAGCATGCCAATTGCACGCTCCCTCAAAACTTGAGGAATCTGTGGCATTGTGCTGTGTGACAAAACTGCACATTTTAGAGTGGCCTTTTGTTGTCCTCGGCACAAGGTGCACCTGTGTAATGATCATGCTGTTTAATCTCCTTGAAATGCCACACCTGTCAGGTGGATGGAATATCTTGGCAATGGAGAAATGCTCACTAACTGGGATGTAAACATTTGAGAGAAATAAGCATCTCTGGGATCTTTTATTTCAGCTCATGAAACATGGGACCAAGACTTTACATGTTGCGTTTATATTTTTGTTCAGTGGTAATTCCCAGGTTAGTAATTAATTATCCCAAGAGAAATATACTGAGACAGTAGGTGTTGTACCACCATGTTTCCAACTCCTCATCAGTCCTGTGTTCTTCTATAACCTGTAGGGGTGAGATTTGATGAGTCTATACAGATTCAGCATTCTTATCAAATCTTTACCCCTACAGATTAAAGGAGTCTGTACAGATTATAGTAGTCTGTACAGATTATAGTGGTCTATACAGATTAAAGGAATCTGTACAGATTATAGTAGTCTGTACAGATTATAGTGTCTTAAATACAGATATAGTGGTCTGTACAGATTATTAGTAGTCTGTACAGATTATAGTGGTCTATACAGATTATAGTAGTCTGTTATGCTGCAGAAGACATTTAGAAATCTAATAAGATGTGTCCCAGATGTGTAATTGATTGTCCAAGATTATTATATAGAAAATATAAGGTGAAATACATTGACAGTAAAGTTATAAAGATCATCGATAGTGTTCCAAATCCTCACCAGTTCTCCTTTTACCCAACTCTTCACCCCCCCACCACAAATAATCATGTTGTTTTAATCCCCCACCCCCCACAACAAATAATCATGTTGTTTTAACCCTCCCCCCACCCACAATAATCATGTTGTTTTAACCCCCCCCCCCACCAACAAATAATCATGTTGTTTTAACCCCCCCACCCCACCACCAACAAATAATCATTTGTTTTAACCCCACCCCCCACCAACAAATAATATGTTGTTTTAACCCCCCACCCCACCACCAACAAATAATCATGTTGTTTTAACCCCCCCACCCCCCCACCAACAAATAATCATGTTGTTTTAACCCCCCACCCCCCCCACCAACAATAATCATGTTGTTTTAACCCCCCACCCCCACCACCAACAAATAATCATGTTGATTTACCCAACTCTTCACCCCCCCCCCCCCCCACAATAATCCTGTCTTGGTTCTGTTCTCTAAAATCTGACCAGGATTATGGTGAAAACAATATTGTAGTTGTGCATTTATGACAACAAAGTGCTGTATGTGTAAACAACCATTATTTCAGACTCCAGTGTTTCCTCCATTTGGTTGCATCTGAAAAAAGCACCCTACTCATTTATAGTGCACTACCTATGGGCCCTGGTCAAAGTAGTGCACTAACTATGGGCCCTGGTCAAAAGTAGTGCACTAACTATGGGCCCTGGTCAAAAGTAGTGCACTACCTATGGGCCCTGGTCAAAAGTAGTGCACTACCTATGGGCCCTGGTAAGTAGTGCACTACCTATGGGATTCCCTATTGGCCCTGGTCAAAAGTAGTGCACTACCTATGGGATTCCCTATTGGCCCTGGTCAAAAGTAGTGCACTACCTCATGGGATTCCCTATTGGCCCGGTCAAAAGTAGTGCACTACCCTATGGGATTCCCTATTGGCCCTGGTCAAAAGTAGTGCACTACCTATGGGATCCCTATTGGCCTGGTCAAAAGTAGTGCACTACTCTATGGGATTCCTATTGGCCCTGGTCAAAAGTAGTGCACTACCTATGGGATTCCCTATTGGCCCTGGTCAAAAGTAGTGCACTACCTAAGGGATTCCCTATTGGCCTGGTCAAAAGTGTACTACCTATGGGATTCCTATTGGCCCTGGTCAAAAGAGTGCACTACCCTATGGGATTCCCTATTGGCCCTGGTCAAAGTAGTGCACTACCCTATGAGATTCCCTATTGGCCCTGGTCAAAAGTAGTGCACTATAAAGGGTGCCATTTGGAATGCGTAGTTTGTATAGATTCCTACTGTATGATATTATGTCTGTTGTTTGGCAACTTGTATGTAATTGTATGCCTTTGTTATACATTTGTATATTGAGAAGAAGAGTGATTTGAGTCAAGCTATTTAATATCTTGCACTGCTCATAATGATAACGTGTACTTTTGTGAACAGGCAGTCGTACTGTTTTAACTTGTAGTTTCATTAGTGTACATAGTGAGGAGGGTCGAAGCATGTATGTTCTTTTCCCCGTTCGTTTCTCATTCTGGTCCTCACTGGGGGACAAGGGCTTGCGTCACAAATGGAACCCTATGGCCCTGGTCAAAAGTAGTGCACTATATAGGGAGTAGGGCACCATTTGGGTACAAGGTTTATTTGGTTTCATTTGTTTACCTTTTTGTCTGAGGTTTTCAGATTTTTTAATTTTTTTTTCTAGACTGGTTATTTGCTTTGTACTCTGTCTTGGCTTGTTCATTTTGTTTTTTTGTTTTTGTGTTGTTTGTTTTTTTAATGTTAGCTTGAATCAGAAGCATACCCTATGAGCACAAGATGTTGAAAATACATTTTTTTGGTTAATGTCTTTTCGACCCGATTTTGCTCACTGGGTTTAGCGTTTCTGAAAAGACGGTTATGGTATTTCCTGTACAGTTTCACGGACCTCTGTGGAATGGTCTGAGAGAGAGAGAGAGAGAGAGAGAGAGAGAGAGAGAGAGAGAGAGAGAGACGAGAGAGAGAGTGTGATAAAGCTTATGAAAAAAAAACTCTATAGTATTTATTAGGCCCGTCAGAAAATGGGTATTCATACATGTGTAATTTATTGTACAAATTGTAAGCAAAAAAAAAAAAAAAAAAAGAAGCCTCTGTTTGAAATAAGATACCATAGTTTGAACTTCATTGTCTTTGGTCTGGTGGAAATGTCACATGATATCTGCTCAACACTCACATCTCTAGATGTACTTGAAATGGCTGTAATCTGTGGATAATGTGGTTGTTTTACCTACCTTAGTTGAATGCACTGGCTCTGGAGAGTCTCCTAAAGCTAGATCATCGAAATGTATTCTGGTCAACTCTAACATTGAGAAGGAATGATTTTGATTGACTGTACTTGGTAGTAGTGTACTTGTACTACAGTAATAACAAAATAAATCATTTCAGTAACTCAAAATAAATGGCAAATCCACTTTGCCTTCTGTAAAGTATGCCCTTGAACAAGGAGTAAACCCTTGAACTCTTGGGCGTAAAGATTCTGTTGCAAAACGTTTTGCAACAGAAACCATTAACACCGAACGGGAAACTTTTTTTGCAATTAAAAACGAGAGTTTCTATTGGACAAATTCAGGTCCCTCCCCGTTTCTTTTTCTTCCATTTTGTTGTTACACGGTAAACCGTTTTACCCGAATGACGGCCCTGCTCACTATTTCAACTAACAGCTGTATGTAATAAAACAATCAACTAAATATTCAATCAGCTGGAGTCACTGCGCAGGTGTGAGTCCAGTGACGCAAGACGGGGGTCATGCGTATAGTTAGAATAATGAGATGGGGGTCATGCGCAGTCAGTCTCATTCCCAGGAAGAGTCAGTAGCTAGCATGCTGGCTAGTTAACTTAGTGGTGTGTCTACTCTGCTCTCCCGACATGATGGGGGCTAAAACCAGCACCATCGTCGCTGGGGTGGCCGGAGCCCTGTTCATTGGATATTGCGTTTATTTCGACAGAAAACGACGAAGTGATCCGAACTTCAAGAAAAGGCTGCAAGAACGTAAGTCATGTTAGCAAACTGGAAAGAATTTTGTACCTGCGACAAATGGCTGGCTAGTTTACAAATGTTTGGCTAACTATCTAGCGTGATATAACTGCATTAAAAGCATACGCTTAGCATTGTGTTTGGTTTATGTTATTGCTAACTGGTACCGAGTTGGTTAACTAGCGAAGTGCCACCATATCCGCTTAGCCATCTAGCTAGCGTTGCTGATGAATCAATCAGGGCAATCCAATATTAAGGATGATTTGTCAACAGTTATAGTAAGCAAGTCAATGGTGGTGTATAGATAACAAGCTAAGTCAACCTCCTCTCCTACATAGACTAGTAACGTTCACCATATAATTATATGTTTATGGTTTAAACAAGCCGACTCCTTTTTAAATATATTTTTTATTACCCTTTTTCATGTAACTGACATTTCTCTGAAAGTCACCCTTTCTTTAGCATACCAGTCATCAAATATGCCATTTGTTTCAACAGGCAGAAGTAAACAGAAGTCTTCCCAAGAGAAGACTGGACTAATAACGGTAAGAAACATTACAAACAATGGACAGATCATGGGTCAAATGTATTTTTATTTAACTAAGGAAGTCAGTTAAGAAGAAATTCGTATTTTACAAAGATGGCCTACCCAGACCAAACCATGACCTAACCTAACCTGGATGACACTGGGCCAAAAGTATGCTGCCCTATGGGACTCAGGATCACTGCCAGTTGGGATACACCCCGGAATCGAACCAGGGTCTGTTGTGACGCCTCTAGCACTGAGATGCAGTGCCTCAGACCAGCGTGCCACTCAGGAGCCTCGAGATGATATGGAGTTGGTGCTTTCAGAAGGCTCTTTGTCTTCCCTGTACTGACTGTCTGCTAACCTGTACTGACTGTCTGCTAACCTGTACTGACTGTCTGCTAACCTGTCTGCCATTTAGCTGCCTGACCTGAAGGATGCGGAGGCTGTACAGAACTTCTTCCTGGAGGAAATCCAACTGGGAGAGGAGCTGCTAGCACAAGGTGAGTTGTCTCCATGGCCATCACCTGGTCTTTCATACACACCCAGTCCTAAACGCTACTCAGAGACTAACTTACTATCTGGTCCTGAATAACAGGATGGTCACTTGAACTCAGATTGACCCCTTCTGGAATAGCTGTGGCATTAGTGTCTGGTCCAATGTTCAACTGTGTATTCGCATAAACCTCCTGGTTGCTAATGTTAGCTTGTGGAACAAGGAAAGGTGCGCTATCAAACTAGAGATCTGTAGCCCAGGGACCCGTGTCGGGGGCTCTGGTTATTTTCAGCTCTATGACATTAATTATGTAATTGTTATTTTTTTTCATTGATGGATGATAATGTATTAGACCACATTACCTAATTATGTCTACCACCCTTACAGGAGGCTGAGGCTGCGTTTTAAACTAAACCCTCAGCCCCTGTTTTATGTCGTCACAGTGTACCTTAAATGTCTCTTGCCCAAGCGAGGGAGAGAGATGCTCAGACTGGCAACATCTTCGGTGGAATTCTGGAAGTTGAGCTTAAAAACAACCAACCTAAAGCTATTTAATGTACCTAGTAAGCTAACGTACCTAGCTAGCACTCCTGTCAGGTAGCTAGCTACAGTATTAATGTACCTAGTAAGCTAATGTATCTAGCTAGCACTCCTGTCAGGTACCTAGCTACAGTGTTGATGTACCTAGCTAGCACTCCTGTCAGGTAGCTAGCTACAGTATTAATGTACCTAGTAAGCTAATGTATCTAGCTAGCACTCCTGTCAGGTAGCTAGCTGCATTTACCCATAACTGCCTAGCTAGTTTTATAGTTTGGTAATTTATTCCAATACATTTCAGAATTGCAAAAAATGTCTAGCAACGTTTTATAGGGTCCTCACTACGAGACTAAGCCAATTTGCCAACGCTAAAATCTATTTACATGCATACGTACTGTACCGGTCTAAAGTTTTAGGACACCTACTCATTCAAGGGTTTTTCTCTATTTTTACAGGCATCAAAACTATGAAGTAACACATACGGAATCATGTAGAAACCAAAAGTGTTAAACACATGATATATTTGATATTCTTCAAATAGCCACCCTTTGCCTTGTTGAAAGCTTTGCACACTTGTCATTCTCTCAACCAGCTTCACCTGGAATGCTTTTACAACAGTTTTGTAGGAGTTCCGCATCTCACCAAGGCACGGTGGTTGGAAGCAAAAATCTCCAATTTGGACTCCAGAACAAAGAACGAAATTCCACCAGTCTAATGTCCATTGCTCTTGTTTCTTGGCCCAAGCAAGTCTCTTTTTGCAGTAATTTGACCATGAAGGCCTAATTCACACAGTCTCCTGAAGAGTTAGCCCTATCTTTTGTATACCACCCCTACCATGTCACAACACAACTGATTGGCTCAAATGCATTAACAAGGAAAGAAATTCCACAAATTTAATAAGGCACACCTGTTAATTGAAATGCATTCCAGGTGACTACCTCATGAAGCTGGTTGAGAGAATGCCAAGAGTGTGCAAAGCTGTCACTGAGGCAAAGGGTGGCTTTTCTGAAGAATCACAAATATATTTAGATTTGTTTAACACTTTTTTTGGCTACTGTGTGATTCCGTATGTGTTATTTAGTTTTAATGTCTTCGATATTCTACAAAGTAGTAAAAATGAAAATGACCCTTAAATGAGTAGGTTTTCTAAAACTTTTGACTGGTAGTGTTGATTTTTATAGCTTCATACTCCTTTTACATGCTGAAAATGCAGCCTTGTTTTAAATTTGATACTTCGCAGTCACGAGTTTGACATGCGACTAGTTTGCATTGAACTGTGGGTCATATCAACCCTGCAAGTGACCGTGGTTGTTCAGTTGCTCCCTCGAGCTTTATTGAGGGCCGAGGAGGCAACGCCAGTGAATTGGACCTCCACTTAAGATGGCAATCAAACTGCATCCGGTTTCAATCTGGATTCCCCCGAGGGGGAAGTGGCTAGCGCAAGGGGCTTCGGTGGTATAAATAACGTGTTTTGGACTGCAGCTTGAGAAGGAAGTAGACCACCTGACCTAATCATGTCGACCACCCCAACAGGAGACAGCGAGACGGGTGTAGACCATCTAACAAATGCCATAGCGGTGTGTGGTCAGCCKCAGCAGCTGCTCCAGGTGCTACAGCAGACTCTACCTCCTCCAGTGTTCCAGATGCTGCTRACCAAACTGCCCACCATCAGCCAGGTGAGTGATGCTCTCTCACGTGGAAGACGCTAGGTCTCTCTTCCGATATCCACACTTAGAATGGAGCAATTTATTTGGCATGCCTCTGCATTTTTTTTTTTTTGTATGCTGATATAGACGAGGAAACTTTAGCCACGGGAGGGGTTAGTGTCACCAAAAATAGCTTAAAGATAGCATATTCTTTCAGCTCTAGGACATTAATCTTGTCAGTTGTTTCTTGAAAGACAATTTTTTGTGTAATGTCACTGATTAGATTGTCAGGATTCAGGCCTGACCATGGCTGAGCTGTTCAGTGACTTTTTCTCTCTGTTTTTCAGAGAATCGTGAGTTGTCAGACTTTGGCAGAAGATGACGTTGAGTGAATGAGTTGGTGAGGTTTGTGTGTGCAACTGCATGTGTGGCTGTTGACTGGCTGTGTGGCCTAGTCAAGATGGCTGCCATTGGGTGTCTTTCTCACCAACCAGGACATTGGCTGACTGTACCTCCCCCATGCCTCAGTGCTATATAAGAGAAGCCCTGTCCCATGTCCCCTCTTCAGTCTACTGTYAAACATTCCCTATGCAGTAGCCCTCATCTCAGACTCTACTAATCTTGACAGACTAAATGAATGTGTTATATTATTTAGCCTAAACAAATTGAATATTTTTTTWTATATATAACTAATACTCTAGATTATGTAGAGATGACGCATCATTTCAAAATGTGGTGCCGCAGGTTTTCCCAATTGTACATGAAACATTATGTAAAGAGGTTGGCTCTGTTTGTCCCCGTGTCATGTATATGTGAGGTGGAGTGGGCTCTCTTTATTAGGTCAATTGTTTTCTAAGATGTCAGTGGAATATGTACATTTTTTGTGTTTCTTAAATCAAGTCATGAAATAAAAATGTGAGAATGTGTATTGTCTGTTTCTGTAGTCTGCATGGCCACTAGATGGCAGTAGCAATGCATGAAGATTCGTGCCAGAATGGTTGTGTTTAGTTGCGGTTTACAGATTGAATTGGGTAGGACACCATTTTATCAGTATTTCCCCTGAGCCACTGGAGCCTCAGCCTGAACAGCATAGTGGGGTAGGAGACGGACAGCCAGCTTTCTGAGATTCCCTGAGGCTGCACACAGGCGATCTCATGTTCATACTAGTGAACAGAGCAGCTTTCTACAATGGGGATGGAGTAATGTAGGTAGGAGGGGAGTTGCTTTCTGTGGTTAGACATTTTGGAATACTTAAGGTAGGATTCCAAATGGCACCCTAATCCTTACATAGGTCTCTGGTCTAAAATAGTGCACTATATAGGGAGCTATATGGCTCTGGTCTAAAGTAGTGCACTATGGCTCCTTATTTAGTGCACTGCTTTAGACCAGAGCCATATGGCTTCCTATTTAGTGCACTACTTTTGGCCAGAGCCCTATGACACAATATTCCCTACCTAGTGTACCACTAGGTTCCCTTAGGGCTGTAGTCAAATTATTTTAATCTGTCTGTTTCTGTATTACACACACAGGTCTCTGTTTGTCAGACTAGAACCAAAAGGCTACCTGCTGCCCCAAAATTATCTGTTTTATTTTCAATACATTTGCTAAAACTTGTTTCCACTTTGTCGTTATGGGGTATTGTGTGTTTAAACTCAGCAAAAAAAGAAACATCCTCTCACTGTCAACTGCGTTTATTTTCAGCAAACTTAACATGTGTAAATATTTGTATGAACGAAACAAGATTCAACAACTGAACAAGTTCCACAGACATGTGACTAACAGAAATGGAATAATGTGTCCCTGAATAAAGGGGGGGTCAAAAGTAACAGTCAGTATCTGGTGTGGCCACCAGCTGCATTAAGTACTGCAGTTCATCTCCTCATAGACTGCACCAGATTTGCCAGTTCTTGCTGTGAGATGTTACCCCACTCTTCCACCAAGGCACTTGCAAGTTCCCGGACATTTCTGGGGGGAATGGCCCTAGCCCTCACCCTCCGATCCAACAGCTCCCAGACGTGCTCAATGGGATTGAGATCCGTGCTCTTCGATGGCCATGGCAGAACACTGACATTCCTGTCTTGCAGGAAATCACACACAGAACGAGCAGTGTGGCTGGTGGCATTGTAATGCTGGAGGGTCATGTCAGGATGAGCCTGCAGGAAGGGTACCACATGAGGGAGGAGGATGTCTTCCTTGTAACGCACAGTGTTGAGATTGCCTGCAATGACGACAAGCTCAGTCCGATGATGCTGTGACACACCACCCAAACCATGACCGACCCTCCACCTCCAAATCGATCCTGTTCGAGAGTACAGGCCTCGGTTTTAAGTTCATTCCTTCGACGATAAACGCGAATCCGACCATCACCCCTGGTGAGACAAAACCGCGACTCGTCAGTGAAGAGCACTTTTTGCCAGTCCTGTCTGGTCCAGCGACGGTGGGTTTGTGCCCATAGGCGATGTTGTTGCCGGTGATATCTGGAGAGGACCTGCCTTACAACAGGCCTACAAGCCCTCAGTCCAGCCTCTCTCAGCCTATTGCGGACAGTCTGAGCACTGATGGAGAGATTGTGCGTTCCTGGTGTAACTCGGGCAGTTGTTGCCATCCTGTTCCTGTCCCGCAGGTGTGATGTTCGGATGTACCGATCCTGTGCAGGTGTTGTTCCACGTGGTCTGCCACTGCGAGGACGATCAGCTGTCCGTCCTGTCTCCCTGTAGCGCTGTCTTAGGCGTCTCACAGTACGGACATTGCAATTTATTGCCCTGGCCACATCTGCAGTCCTCATGCCTCCTTGCAGCATGCCTAAGGCACGTTCACGCAGATGAGCAGGGACCGTGGGCATCTTTCTTTTGGTGTTTTCAGAGTCAGTAGAAAGGCCTCTTTAGTGTCCTAAGTTTTCATAACTGTGACCTTAATTGTCTACCGTCTGTAAGCTGTTAGTGTCTTAACGACCGTTCCACAGGTGCATGTTCATTAATTGTTTATGGTTCATTGAACAACCATGGGAAACAGTGTTTAAACCCTTTACAATGAAGATCTGTGAAGTTATTTGGATTTTTACGAATTATCTTGGAAAGACAGGGTCCTGAAAAAGGGKCGTTTKTTTTTTTGCTGAGTTTAGATGGGTTAGACATTTGCAKAAAAAAAATGTCTAAAAACATGTTTCCACTTTGTCATTATGGTGTATTGTACACAGATGGGTGAGAGAAAAAATAGATTTAGTCCATTGTAGCCTACGATGCAATACTCCTGATTCAAGGAGAACAACAACTACTTCACTACCATTTGAACACCACCACAGAAGCTTCCTGTTTACGTTTGCAACGTACTCAGACCCCTTCCCCTTTTTCCACATTATGTTACGTTACAGCCTTATTCTAAAATGGATTAAATATTTGTTCACCTCATCAGTCTACACACAATACCCCATAATGACATCACAATACCCCATAATGACAAAGCATAAACAGGTTTTTAGAAATTCTTGTAAATGTATTCAAAATAAAGAACTGAAATATGACATTTACATAAGTATTCAGAACCTTTAATCAGTACTTTGTTGAAGTACCTTTGGCAGCGATTACAGCCTCGAGTCTTCTTGGGTATGACGCTACAAGCTTGGCATGTAGTACACTAAATTTAAAGTATACTAGACTTAAAGTGTACTAGTATACTAGACTTAGTGTACTTGATTTAAATATAGTATACTAGATTTCAATATAGTATACTAGATTTAAAGTATACTAGACTTAGTGTACTAGATTTAAATATAGTATACTAGATTTCAATATAGTATACTAGATATAAAGTGTACTAGATTTAAAGTATACTAGACTTAAATATAGTATACTAGATTTAAAGTGTACTAGATTTAAATATAGTATACTAGACTTAAAGTGTACTATATTTAAAGTATAATAGACTTAAAGTGTACTAGACTTAATCTATACTAGATTTTCTAAATGTTGCATACTATTAAAAAATAGTTTTCGTAAACTCAAACAGCCTACTATTTAGGACGCAAGTATGGGTATTTGGACACGGGCAGTGTGTATGTACTCTGGGTGTGCTCTTGTATAGAAGAAGTGAGTGTCCTTTAGAAGACATAGGAGATTAGAACTGTGTTTCTGTAATGTCAGGCTGGATCTCTGGCTGGGTGTCTGTGTTATGAGGTCAGCCTGGAACTGGCTTGGTGTGTGTGTACATTTTACAGTGTGTGTGACTGTGTGTTATGAGGTCAGGCTGGAGTTCTGGCTGGAACTCTGGTCCACTTCAGGCCTGGCGCTGTGTTTTGGACAGAGCTCTAGTCAGAACCCCATGCCAGATCCCCCTAGTTTGGACAGGGCTGCAGATCCCACGCCAGACCCCGGTAGGCCTCCCTCTCAGCCTCCACTGCATTTGGCAGGGTGACACAGCAGCTGCTGTGTTTCAAACACAGCTCTCTGACTGGGGAGAGACGGGGTTACTGCAGGATAATGCCTTCAACTGCCTGCTATATGGGGTTACTGCAGGATAATGCCTTCAACCGCCTACTATATGGGGTTACTGCAGGATAATGCCTTCAACTGCCTGCTATATCAGGGTATTACCTGCAGGATAACCTTCAATTACCTGCTATATGGGTTACTGCAGGATAATGCCTTCAACTGTCTGCTATATGGGTTATTGCAGGATAATGCCTTCGACTACCTGCTATACGGGGTTACTGCCTGCTATATGGGGTTACTGCAGGATAATGCCTTCAACTGCCCGCTATACGGGGTTACTGCAGGATAAATGCCTTCAACGGCCTGCTATATGGGGTTACTGCAGGATAATGCCTTCAACGGCCTGCTATACGGGGTTACTGCAGGATAATGCCTTCAACTGCCTGCTATATGGGGTTACTGCAGGATAATGCCTTTCAACTGCCTGCTATATGGGGTTACTGCAGGATAATGCCTTCAACTGCCTGCTATACAGGGTTTCTGAAGGATAATGCCTTCAACTGCCTGCTGTATTGGGTTTCTGCAGTATAACGCCTTCAACTGCCTGCTATATGGGGTTACTGCAGGATAACGCCTTCAACTGACGTCTACATGAGGTTACTGCGTGATAATGCCTTCAAATACCTGCTATCTGAGGATACAGCAGGATAACTCATTCAACTACCTGCTATATGGGGTTACTGCAGCAAGGCCTGGAACTGGCTTGGTGTGTGTGTACATTTTACAGTGTGTGTGACTGTGTGTTATGAGGTCAGGCTGGAGTTCTGGCTGGAACTCTGGTCCACTTCAGGCCTGGCGCTGTGTTTTGGACAGAGCTCTAGTAGAACCCCATGCCAGATCCCCCTAGTTTGGACAGGGCTGCAGATCCCACGCCAGACCCCGGTAGGCCTCCCTCTCAGCCTCCACTGCATTTGGCAGGGTGACACAGCAGCTGCTGTGTTTCAAACACAGCTCTCTGACTGGGGAGAGAACGGGGTTACTGCAGGATAATGCCTTCAACTGCCTGCTATTGGGGTTACTGCAGGATAATGCCTTCAACTGTCTGCTATAAAGGGTTACTGCAGGATAATGCCTTCAACTGCCTGCTATATGGGGTTAATGCAGGATAATGCCTTCACCGCCTACTATATGGGGTTACTGCAGGATAATGCCTTCAACTGCCTGCTATATGGGTTTACTGCAGGATAACGCCTTCAATTACCTGCTATATGGGGTTACTGCAGGATAATGCCTTCAACTGTCTGCTATATGGGGTTATTGCAGGATAATGCCTTCGACTACCTGCTATACGGGGTTACTGCCTGCTATATGGGGTTACTGCAGATAATGCCTTCACTGCCCGCTATACGGGGTTACTGCAGGATATGCCTTCAACGGCCTGCTATATGGGGTTACTGCAGGATAATGCCTTCAACGGCCTGCTATACGGGGTTACTGCAGGATAATGCCTTCAACTGCCTGCTATATGGGGTTACTGCAGATAATGCCTTTAACTGCCTGCTATATGGGGTTACTGCAGGATAATGCCTTCAACTGCCTGCTATACAGGGTTCTGAAGGATAATGCCTTCAACTGCCTGCTGTATTGGGTTTCTGCAGTATAACGCCTTCAACTGCCTGCTATATGGGGTTACTGCAGGATAACGCCTTCAACTGACGTCTACATGAGGTTACTGCGTGATAATGCCTTCAAATACCTGCTATCTGAGGATACAGCAGGATAACTCATTCAACTACCTGCTATATGGGGTTACTGCAGTATAATGCCTTCAACTGCCTGCTATATGGGGTTACTGCAGGATAATGCCTTCGACTACTGCTATACGGGGTTACTGCCTGCTATATGGGGTTACTGCAGGATAATGCCTTCAACTGCCCGCTATACGGGGTTACTGCAGGATAATGCCTTCAACTGCCTGCTATATGGGGTTACTGCAGAGATAATGCCTTCAACTGCCTGCTATATGGGGTTACTGCAGGATAGCTCATTCAACTGCCTGCTATTTGAGGGTACTGCAGGATAATGCCTTCAACTGACTTCTACATGAGGTTACTGCATGTAATGCCTTCAACTACCTGCTATTTGAGGTTACTGCAGGATAACGCCTTCAACTACCTGCTATATGGGGTTACTGCAGGATAACGCCTCCAACTGCCTGCTATATGGGGTTACAGCAGGATAACGCCTTCATCTACCTGCTATATGGGGTTACTGCAGGATAACGCCTTCATCTACCTGCTTTATGGGTTACTGCAGGATAACGCCTTCAACTACCTGCTTTATGGGGTTACTGCAGGATAACGCCTTCAACTGCCTGCTATATGGGGTTACTGCAGGATAACGCCTTCAACTGCCTGCTATATGGGGTTACTGCAGGATAACGCCTTCAACTGCCTGCTATATGGGGTTACTGCAGGATAACGCCTTCATCTACCTGCTTTATGGGGTTACTGCAGGATAACGCCTTCAACTACCTGCTTTATGGGGTTACTGCAGGATAACGCCTTCAACTGCCTGCTATATGGGGTTACTGCAGGATAACGCCTTCAACTGCCTGCTATATGGGGTTACTGCAGCATAACGTCTTCAACTACCTGCTATATGGGGTTACTGCAGGATAATGCCTTCAACTGCCTGCTATATGGGGTTACTGCAGGATAATGCCTTCAACTGCCCGCTATATGGGGTTACTGCAGGATAACGTCTTCAACTACCTGCTTTATGGGGTTACTGCAGGATAAGCCTTCAACTACCTGCTTTATGGGGTTACTGCAGGATAACGCCTTCAACTACCTGCTTTATGGGTTACTGCAGGATAACGCCTTCAATCTACCTGCTATATGGGGTTACTGCAGGATAACGCCTTCAACTACCTGCTATATGGGTTACTGCAGGATAACGCCTTCAACTACCTGCTATATGGGGTTACTGCAGGATAACGCCTTCAACTACCTGCTATATGGGGTTACTGCAGGATAATGCCTTCAACTGCCCGCTATATGGGGTTACTGGCAGATAACGTCTTCAACTACCTGCTTTATGGGTTTACTGCAGGATAATGCCTTCAACTGCCCGCTATATGGGTTACTGCAGGATAATGCCTTCAACTGCCCGCTATATGGGGTTACTGCAGGATAACGTCTTCAACTACCTGCTTTATGGGTTACTGCAGGATAACGCCTTCAACTACCCGCTATATGGGGTTACTGCAGGATAACGTCTTCAACTACCTGCTTTATGGGGTTACTGCAGGATAACGCCTTCAACTACCTGCTTTATGGGGTTACTGCAGGATAACGCCTTCAACTACCTGCTTTTATGGGGTTACTGCAGGATAACGCCTTCAACTACCTGCTATATGGGGTTACTGCAGGATAACGCCTTCAACTACCTGCTATATGGGGTTACTGCAGGATAACGCCTTCAACTACCTGCTATATGGGGTTACTGCAGGATAACGCCTTCAACTACCTGCTATATGGGGTTACTGCAGGATAATGCCTTCAACTGCCCGCTATATGGGGTTACTGCAGGATAACGTCTTCAACTACCTGCTTTATGGGTTACTGCAGGATAATGCCTTCAACTGCCCGCTATATGGGGTTACTTGCAGGATAATGCCTTCAACTGCCCGCGTATATGGGGTTACTGCAGGATAACGTCCTTCAACTACCTGCTTTATGGGGTTACTGCAGGATAACGCCTTCAACTACCTGCTTTATGGGTTACTGCAGGATAACGCCTTCAACTACCTGCTTTATGGGGTTACTGCAGGATAACGCCTTCAACTACCTGCTATATGGGGTTACTGCAGGATAATGCCTTCAACTGCCTGCTATATGGGTTTACTGCAGGATAACGCCTTCAACTACCTGCTTTACTGA